>NC_045142.1:14078372-14168089 GCF_008831285.2 Nymphaea colorata
CAATCGATTGGAGTGATCATTTCTGAATATTTCAAGTGATTCAAAGATGAACTTCCACGGCTGGATGGTTATTGTTTGCTTGTTGTCGATAAAAACATCGCAAAAGATGCATTTTCAACGATCCATTGCTTGGCCATGGTTTTCCATTATGGAATCCAACTTTTATGGCAGTTTTTGAACAATACAAAATAACCATCCGAGCACAGAAATAGCTGCCTAATTTCAACACACACACACATACACTCATATATATATATATATATATATATTCCCACTAGCATTGATTTGTTTGATGCTTCTAGTATGTTTTCTATCTGGGAAGATGCCTAACCCAACAAATAACAAAAATTATCTAAGTCTACAGATGACCTTGCTCAATTATATGTCTAAACTAGTCATGATTCATTATTTATTTCTGACAATGAAATAAGTACATTTTAGTTAGGGTTTACCATCACAGAGGCTGATTATGTTGAATTTCAATGAACCTGCAACTGTGGTACACCTGATACAGAATTGGCTCTAGGGATGAAATACCCCTCTTGTTGAGCGGTAGGATGAAATACCCTCTTCTCAACCGGCACAAGGGAAGATCTCTATAGAGTATTTATTTTTTAAATTGGTTCAGTCTTAACACAAAAAATATGGTCGATTGAATGCTAGTTGGGTCTGGCTCATGGCAAACATTGACCAAAGAAACACTGGATTTATGAGTCATTTGACCCAAATAATGAAAATGTTTAATTGATAACATATTTTTTCTGGTCTTATTAAGAAAGAAAATGATGGCTATTAATTACCAGACCCTTCAAGATTTTATCATCTAGCTAGCCCTAGTCCAGCTTCATCCACATTTTCTTGTCATTTTGTGCCTTCCCAGTGCGCAAATCAAAATAAAGTTCGTTCTTTCTATTCAATCAAATAAAGTTCGTTCTTATCTTTCTTTTCCTTTATGTAGTTTGAACAAACATAGTTTGAACAATTGTTTTTCTTTCTATTCAAACAAGCTTTTATAACAATTTGTTTCATTCTATTTTCTTTCCTCTCCTTTTCTTCCAAATCCTTTCTTTCCCTTTCCATTCTTTTCCTTTTATACTAATTTCTCTCTATCCAAAACAGGTGCTATAATAGGTCAATGAAAAATTTATCTCACAATTGGGATTGTGTTGCCTAAAGCCTCTCTAAGAGCCAGCATGTTTGAAATGACCTTATATAAGAAGTTACATCCATCTTTCTGTTTGCTCTCTTTCCTCCCCTCTCTCTAGACGTGCATAAGAACTCAAAATGCGTGGAGCTATCACTTTATTTCTTTCTTCGACCACTTCTCTTTTAGTGGTCGAGAAATCAAAAAAGAGGGGAACCACCCTGTTGAATAAAACAAATAATTTACATTGATAAGACTTTTCTCAATATTTTTTGTTATAAAAGAGACAGCACTGTCATTGAAAATTTTTCTTATATATATATATATATATATTATGTGTGTGTATAACTAATAATAGATAATGAAAATACATATCACTTTTTTCTCTTTATTTTTCTCCTAACTATCTATCAAGTTAGATTGAAACAACCAACAGACTTTACAATATATATATGTAAACAGATAATGAAAATACACAACACACACACACTTCGATCACAAACAAAAACCAACAGACCTCTTACAATATATATATGTATATGTATATATATATACACACACACACACACACACCCTACTTGGATCACAAACAAAAACCAACCGACCCTTACATATATATATATACACACACACACACACACACTACTTCGATCACAAAAAAAACCAACGACCTCTTATATTTGTGTTAAGAAGTGTTCTGAACAAATATGAATCTCCTAATGTCTTCATTATAAACACTAATTTAATCTAAACAATGTTTAAGTTCAAATTACTTTTATAAAAAAAGTATTTTTTCAACTTTTAAAATTTTGATGTTATAAGTGCCATTCCTTTTTTAATTATTATGGTATATTAATAAAATAAAAAATAACTAACTTAATGTATGTTTATCACCTAATATATTTTAAGATAGTGCTAAATTATAAAGAAAAGGAATTTTAATATGCCCGGCTTCTGTCCCTAACCTAAGTGGTATGTCCATTCTTAGGGTTTGCAATAAGTGGTGGAAAACGAAACGAGCTTTAAGAAAGAAGACTTAATTGGGAATGATCCAAATCTTCCACCAGAAAAAACAAAACCATGTATGCCAACATCAAATACAGATGGCACATGGATCTACAACTTCAGTTTAAAGGAATTAGACATTTTCCTCTTGTTGACAATCTAGCACAGCTTATGTTACAGAAATTTCTAATAGCCATCGGTTAGCAAACTAACCAAAATATATTGATTGCCACGTTATTTTCTCAAGAAACCCAAATGAGGATTTGGTGATGGATACAAAAGATATACATGGGCTCTACATCAACTAAATCAAGACAAAAAGGCCACCACCAACAACAATCAAATTCTCTCGGGCCAACTAAATTGAGACAAGCAAGGCCAGGAGAAAGACAACGAATGTATTGTCGTTTCTTTGCTGTTCTTAATTTGTACTTTGCTGTTTTCTTGTCATCTATTTTACATTTTTTTTTTCATTTTACATGTAAAATTGGTTTGGAATCAACCAATTCTAATTGTACCAGTTCGTTCTTGGCCCGATATTTCATGATTTTATCATCTAGATAGCACTAGCTTTGATAGTCATACATGAAAAGACCTCAATACTTAGTCCGTTTCTTGTGAAGTTACATCATGTTTTGCATGTCTCCATTTATTTTGTAGCTCTTAAACAATTAATGACATCGACTTTTCTCTATATGCCACAGCTTTCTTAAACTCCAAATCTGTCAACCCTAAAAGGTCGCTTCTCTTCCCTATCAAGGTGTAGCTGGATGTCCCCAGCACGGGTTTTCCGTGAGTTCTCAAATGCAACAACCTAGCAACGTCTTCTAGGTGATTGTCACCTTGAATCCATCAAAAGATGCATTTGCAATGATCAGTTGCTTGATCATGGTTTTAAATAATGGAATACAACTTTTACAGCAGTTTTTAATGATACAAAATAACCATTCGAGCACAAAAATAGCTGCCCGATTTCAATACACACACACACAACAACACACAACACAACATATATATATATATATATATATGCCACACCTTAATTAGGTCGTCATGCCACACATCTTAATTAGGTCAATGATGCATCACTCAGATGCTTTGAGGCGTTCTTCTAGGTGATGCACAGAGACCTCATGCAGATGTGCACCTCTAACAACACTGGTTTAGGCTACTTGTCAAAGAAAGAAAAATCTGACAGAAGAATATTCCATGCATGACTCTTTTGCAGTCCACATCTTCCGTTAATCTTTCCACCCTAAGAGATGTTCCAGAATAAAAAAACAAATCAGGCCAAATCAGAGAGAGCAAGAGAGAGAGAGAGAGAAAGAGGGTGATGACAGTTGCTCATGATGAGAGCAATGAGTAGAGAGTGTTCAGCTGAGTTCGGGTGGACATGGGCCAACAAACAGATTTGCATTAATAAAACAGTCGTAGCGAAAAGAGTGTCCCAAGAAGGTACTCTATATAGAGAAGATATATCTTGTAAGAAAAAGATGACTAAAAAGATTGTTTATATATTATATATATATATATCCTGTAGAAAGGGTTGTCAAAACATGTTATATGTAAAAAATTTGTGTATATGGGTACATAATGACCAAAATATCCCTGTTTATAGTAGAAAAGGAACATTTTAAAAGGGTAAAAAGGGTTATGAAAAAATAAAAAGTGTAAAATAGACATAGTACGTCATTAAAAAATTCAGAAATAACCCAACCTTCATCTTTTTTCCTATGATACTGTATACTTGTGGATCCACAGAAGTGTGCAGCAGCTCGATCTCATATCTCATATCGGGCATTGACCAGTTCCAAAGATTCAAGTGGCCCAAGAAGAAGAAAGAGGAGAGGGGGTTGGTGGAGGAGGAGAAAACTGAACTTTAGCCACCAGCGTTGTCATCGGATGTCGCTTGTCGATTTCTTCAATCGATGTGGCTTGAGTTTTCGACGCTGATGGTCAATGGCGAAGCTCTCTCTAAAGAACGTAGGTGACCTTAGACTTAATTTCTTGCTTAGGTGGGCATTTGAGATCCTTTTAATGATGTACGTGGGGGCTATATATCTATATGATCCAATATATTGCATGCCTAAGGTCTGATTTGTACAGGTGAAAAGTGAAAACTGGAAGGAAAGCGCCTCTAACATCACAAAGCACCCATCTAAATATGCTTTCTATATCAAAATTTTATCCCTCTATACATCTCATTCTTACAGCCAAAACAATACCAAAAGCTGAATTTTTCATTATAACTCGTAACCATTGAAAGTTGATCAAACAAATGATGGTCGCTAACATCATCTCTAAGAACTGATTGCCTTCTAACCAATACTTCTGGCTCAAACCAGACGGTTGCTGTAATGCCCACGTTTTTCTTTTTCTTTTATTATCACAAAAATTTTAATAAGAGTATAGGCTATAATTGGTAGATTCAATAACTGATAAAAATAGTTGAAACTGTCAACTATATCATAAAGGGGGCAGTCATGGAAAGAAATGAATGGGTTACCAAATATATACCTAGGTAGAAGTGGTAACTGAAAATATTAAAAGAAACTAAAGATGATTGAGGGCAGCTGAGAAGCTTCCTGAGAAAAATCATTTGGGGGTGTTGCTCACCATGTATTGGCCTTATTTAACCCCATACCTCAGGTTCCCATTTGCTGCAGCCATAGGGGGAAGGGTTCCAGCAGTTAGAAATTAGGAACAAGTGAGAGCTAACCCTTGTTTTCCTGCATCTTGGGGTGAAGATCAAGAGCAAAGAGGCACTGGTCCATGTGACTGTTATCCGCAGCTTGGAGGATCAAGAAAGCCAAGGAGCTAGGGTGCTGACAGTAAAAAATCAGGGGCTATACAGTTAGAGAGACCCTGGTAAGTGTTATATAGTTTCTTTTACAAATTATCTATATAGGTAGGTATATATATACATAAAGCAAGGAGAATTCTACTTGGTGGGGCTGAAATTATACATGTAAATGAATGTTTTGATTGCAGCATAGAGCAATAAGGTATGGGAATACTCAGCTATGAGTGCAGCATGTAGCCCTTGTACCTTTGTTGCTTGTAAATATATATATGTATATATATATATATATGCATGTTATAGCAGGAATCTATGTATTTATGCGCCTAGATATGAATAGATGTGTGAAGTGTTATATTCTGGAAATGATACACAACACTCTTAGTCTTAGACATCTCTGATTGCCTAAAAATAAATATATATATGCATGTATGAGGTGTAATTACCTGTGTGCAGAAAAATAAATGGGTATTTTTTGGTAATACATGAGCTGTTTGTGAAGGAATATATATAATGTGTACTATGTTCATAATATAGCTATATGAAGCACAATGTGACACCCTTGTGCTGGAATTGTCCGTAACATGTGTTTCTAGTTCCATGAAAGTCTAAGTATGCTGAAATTGATGGTATGTGCACATGAAAGTGATTGGAACCAGTTTGAACTGCTGAGGAACTTGAGGAACTGGGAATGATTCTAGGCTACTCAATAAGAGGTAAACTCTCTTTTAGCTCATCAATAGGTCTAGGTTTAATACATTCAGATCTGGACGATGACTTTAGCTAACTTGAATGTTTGAGGCAGCAAAAGAGGGACCACAATGAGAGTATAAAAAATTTCTTTCGTAAAAAATAACATGTCTAGATATGATGACATGATTAGAGATTAGATTGTAACAAACACAGCCTTTATGACAGCTGCCATACCCAATGAAGACGCAGGTTTGAGCTTTGGGTTCTAGTTTTGAAGCACGTCTAGGCCCATTCAATGGATGGATGGTACAACCAAAGGT
Source organism: Nymphaea colorata (assembly GCF_008831285.2). Taxonomy (NCBI): domain Eukaryota; kingdom Viridiplantae; phylum Streptophyta; class Magnoliopsida; order Nymphaeales; family Nymphaeaceae; genus Nymphaea; species Nymphaea colorata. The sequence continues at coordinate 14,084,335 of NC_045142.1, forward strand.
CCTTAGATGACTATATTTGGGAACTTCACGTAAGAGCTTCTCTTACGGCGTCATTTGCAAGTCTGCAATAGGTAACCTGTTAATAAGATGAACAGCAGTTTTAAAAGCATCAAACCAAATTTTTATGGCATATTGGCATGATAAATCATGGTGAGCCCATTTCCACAAGATGCCTATGCTTCCTTTCAACTATCTCGTTCTACTAGGATGTGTAGGGCATGTTATCCATCGACGAATTCCTTGATTTTCAAGAAATGTGCTAAATTCTTTGCTCATGAATTCTCCTCCTCCATCTGAATGGAAAATTTTAATTTTTGTTTCAAGTTGACACTCTACTATGCTTAAAAAGGTTTTAAAACATGGAAGCGTATTACTTTTCTTCGACAAGGGAAGATCCATGAGAAGTGAGAGTAGTCATCAACCATTAAGAAATAATACATGTACCCTTCTCGTGAAGCACATGGTGCTGGTGCCCAAATATCAACATGTAACACTTCAAGAGGTTTGGTCGCATGAAACTCAGCTTTAGGAAAATGAATTTTATGCATTTTTCCAAGCACACATGAAGAAGAAAGATCTAATTTATGTCTTTCATCAACAGAATTTAAACCAGCAACTTTCAACTAGCTTAACAACTGAAAGTGAGCATGTCCTAGATGCCATAACTAAATGTCTGAGTAAGAATTTTGAGAAACCAAAGAAGTATTTGCAGTCTTTTATTGATCGTCATCTCCAATAATGTAGGATTGCTAGTAGAGTCCTTCCTTTCTCTCGTCCACCTATAGAGTCCTCCTTTCTCAAGCGGCCCTGTGTGAAGAATCTTGCCCGTCTGCATATTCTTAACAACAAACCATTAGAGGAAAATTCAATAGAGCATTGGTTGTCTTTGGTAAACTTGCTACTGACATAAGATTCTTGTGTGCTTTAGGAGCATGCAACACATTTTTCAAAACAAAGGATGACGTCTTGCTAGGTAGGTACACGTTCCCTATATTTTTAATTTGCATCTTACTACCATTGCCAACTATAATAGAATTAGAACCATGATAGGGAACTTTACTTGCATATCTTGTTCTGAATTTGTCACATGGTGGGAGGCACCTGTGTCTGGATACTAGACTGAGTCTTGAGTATTGCTGACATTTTCTCGGCTACTAGATGCATTATCAGATTTTCCCATGTTGAATGTCGTGGCCATAAATGCTTTTGGAATATCATAACATTGTCGAGCTGTATGATTTCTTCAACCAAAATATTGACAAGTTACTCGTTGGCTAGACTGGTTAGTGTTATTATTTTTTCCATAGTTTCCTCTTCCACCATTACGGCCTCTTCCCCTACCACCATTATAGTTGCCACGCCCATGGCCTTGGTCAGTAATAAAAGCACGCCCACACCCTTGGTCAGTAATAAAAGCACGCCCATGCCCTTGTTCAGCAATAAAGGCAGTGGCAGTGGCTTCAACCTAAGTCATCTGGGATGAAGAAAGGATTCCAAGTCGTCGCTCTTGAGTAATTAACATATCACATAATTCAGACCACGAAGGCAGATCTTTGAATGCAGTAACCGTGGTAATAAAAGATTCATATTCAGAATTCAGTCCATTCAAGGTATAGAGAACAAGGTCTATATCTGAGACAAAGTGTTGCACTCTGCTAAAGAATCATGTAAGAAACTAATATGTTGAAGGTATTCAGTCATAGACATTCCTCCCTTTTTTATGTTTTGTAATTCTCTTTTCAACTGAATAATACGAAGATTATTTTGTGAGGCATACTGTTTTTCAAGGATGCACCAAGGATCTATAGCCATGCCAACACAAACCAGTTGTGACATGACTGGTTTAGTCACAGTGACTTTGATCCAACTTAGTGCAAGATGGTCTTCACGATACCATAAATCATAACCAGTATTTTCTTGTGTGTGTGCTTCATCAAGAAATTCAGGTGGAGCAGAACATTTTCCATTAACAGATTTGATCAAATTTAAACTTTTCATAACACTTTCAATTTGAGAACGCCAAAGAAGGTAATTTGATCGATCAAGCTTGACTGAAACCAAACTTGAGAAAGCATTCCATTGTGTACCTGGTGGAGTAGGAGTGCGAGGAGCATTAGAAGAGGACAATGCAGCCATATTATTCTAGAAATTTCTCCCTCGTTCAATCAACAGCCGATGAGCATAGTCAATACGATTTGAGTCTGATAAACAAAAAAGGCGACTAGGAGGCGGATGGGACGACTGAAGGGGCAGATAGGCCTCAGTGGCACTCCCATGTAAGCACGCTCCTCGGTGAATAGGTGAACACAAAAGGAAACAGTGCGCCCCTTGGTGAGGTTTGGAAACAGCGTGACCTTCCATTGTTGAGAGACAGAAAAAGAAGTCAACAGCATGCTCCTCGGTGAAGGCTGGAAAGAGCGTGGCCTTCCTTAGACAAAAAAGGAGGCACGTGCCTCGCTGAAGGCAGGGAACAACACACTCCAAAAGGAAGGCACGTGCCTCAGTGAAGGCAGGAAACAACACACTCGGTGCCAGACCCTTGTTCAAACACTAAAAGGAGCAGCACACTCATCGGTGAAACAGCCCGCTCCTCGGTGAAGACAAGATGCAGCACACTCCTCGGTGAAGGCCGTGGTGGCTTCACTTGCTCACCACAAAAAAAAAAGAGCATGAAACCGCATGCTCCTCTGTGGTTTCCCTTGTTACGCAAAAAACTGTGGATGTAGGAAGAGGAACAGGAGACGCAACAGGGGACACAGCAGAGAGAGTGGCTGGAAATGATGGTGCCGGCATCAAACAATGGTTGTGCACCAGACAGGTGAAGCGTGGCTCTAGAAAGATGCAGGATATAGAAGACCAAGTTAAAAGAAAAGATGAACACTCAGGTGTAACGTGGTTCGACTAAAATCAGCCTACATCCACAAAAAGACTCTCTCTTCTATTCTATAACCACACAGAGAGAGCACAGATATTTATAGTCACTTTCTACAATTTAGATCCTTGATTTTAGGATCTTGATTTACACGACAGATTTGGGCAGAATTATAGGAGAAGATAGGGGTAATGATTTTTTTCTCATTTAGAGAAGATTGGTCAGTTTTGGATAGCTCTTGAGTTTTGGAAACCGTACCCTATCCTTTGTAACTGATCCTGATCGTATCCGTTCCATAGATCTTATCATTGTTAACAAATCTAGCACAGCTCTATGTTACAGTAATTTCTGAATATTTTCTCCAAGAAGAAAGTCATTCTGCTGGACCAGAAACCCCAGAAGAGGCTTGGTGATTGTTATGAGAGAGATGGGCTCTATCTACTACATTAACTTGAACACAAACAAGGCATTTCCAGCTGACAAGAAGAATGAAGAATCACTCCTATGCACTATAGGTTGGGACATTTGTTGATCTAATTCTCAAAACTGTGTTTCTTAAGCTCATCTACAATTTTCCAGTATGTGAGACATGCAATTACGCAAAGATGACTGGACCATCATTTCCTGAATCTTAAATAAAAAGCCAATATTGCTTCACTTGGTCCAGGCAATGTATGGGGCCCGGCTTCTGCTGTTTACAACTTTATTTTCAGATACTTTCACCTGTTAAAAGATGACAAATGATGGATGAGTTGGGTGTTCTTTCTCAAGAAAAATGGATGAAGTCTGTTTTATTAGCAGGCATTGTATGGCCACTAGCAATATCCTATATTAACAAAAGTCACGCACTGGGTGAATTTTATCCAATCTTAAGACTGTGAAAGGTTCCAGATTGGGTTGAGAAGGACTTGGTTTCACATGAAAGACCACAAATATTATTAACTGAAAATTTTTTGGGGTGGCGAACCCTCTGCTAGGTTAAAAGAATCAAAACTTAGCTGGAACAATCTTGACATCAGGGCTGGGGCTTGTTCTCTCTATATGTTTGAAGTTGAACTCCTGTCCTCAGAAGAGGGGTTGACCTTTTGGTTGTTGTTACCTCATAGCCATCTAGACATCCTTTGTCTTTCTCACTCCTCTTTTTTGCTTATATTGTCATTTCTTTGCTGTTCTTAATTTGTAATTTGGTGCTTTTTTGTCATCCATTTTATAATTTTTTTTCATTTTATCTGTGAAAATTGGTTCAAATCAACCTATTTGAATCGTACCAGTTTGTTATCGGCCCGATATTTGATCAAATTATAATTGGCATGCAGAGTTCTATATTTTATTAAATAATCTTATTCCTAGTCCCATGAGTTCTTTTCGGCGATTGCCTGGGCCTCCTATTTTACACCCCTACGCATGTCCAATGATATTGGATCGTGTAGGTCGGTGCAGGGTTGGAGTATTTTTTTTTATAAAGAAGTGTATATTTTGGAATATTTACTTTTTCATAAACCCTTTTTGTCCTTCTAAAAGTCTTTTTTTTTTACTTAGACATGTTATTTTGGTTATTAAGCACCCATATGCATAATTTTTCATGCATAAGACCATATAAGACACTAATTTTAGATCCGGCTTTCCATAATGCCATGCCCATGTGAGTAGAGTCAAATGTCCTTCAACTGGCATACATAGTGCTTCCAAGCTCCATCCTTGCGCTAGTATAGCACATTGCTCTCGATCCGACCAGGTCGACTGGAAACTGAAAGCATGTCATCGTCGTTTAAGAAAAGTCATTCCTGGGATTCAAAGAAAAGTCAGCCGAATTTTTCTCCTTTAACTGGCCCTTGCATCCAATTAAGACGAACCGATGCAATTAATTTCTGGTAACTAAAACTTACAAGTACAAATTGTTTTGTGTGGATAAAAACCATCACAGTGCATTTGCATTGACCAGTTGTTTGAGCACGGTCTTTTGAAAGCAGTTTTTAATTATACAAAATAACAAGATAACCACTCTACTGCAGAAGTAGCTGCCTGAAATGTATGAAGTTATTAACATGAACATAACTAAAGTTTGTGCGGCACCAGCCATCATGTAGCTCCCACGGGACTTACCATGACACAAGATGATTCATTTGAATTTGAATGAACCTGCAATTGTGGGTGACCTTATACAGAATAGGCTCTGTAACTAGGGAAGATCTCTATATTTTAATTTTAATTGGTTATGTCTTAACGCAAAATACAAGGTCGGCCGAATGCTATTGGGCCCAGCTATCATTAATTACCAAATAAGAACTTTATTAATTTGTCAGTCATTTGACCCAAATAATGTCAATGTTTAATTGACACCATATTTTTTTCGTTTAAGATTTAGAAAAAGAATTATAACAATTAATTATCAGATATTTCATGATTTTGTCATCTAGCTACCTCTAGCTTTGATAGTCATAGCACCAACTTCATCCACATTTTCTTTTCCCCGGCCCTGCAAATTAATCATCGTCAAAAACATTTTCATAAAATTAGACCAAACTGATAGATATAAATTTCAAAAAAATAACAAAGTATATTATTTTGCAAACATGTACGAAGGTTATTATAATGTACTGCTGAAGTTGAAAAAACAAAATCATTATCAATAGAATATTGATAAAAAAAACATACAAAGACAAAGAAAATAGTGCGTGAGCACCCCGGTCGTCAGGAAGGGGATGTTCAAGTAATATTGACAAAGTTACTCTTTGATGTAGATTCATTACTTATTCTTTCTGGGGATGTTCAAGTAATATTGACAAAGTTACTCTTTGATGTAGATTCATTACTTATTCTTTCTACTAAAAGGGATGGCAGCCTAACTCCCAGCAGAGTTTGCATCGAAAGTGACAAAGAAAATTGTGGTGGTGTTCTTATGTCCGGTGGTTTGAGAGATCGATTCGATCCTCCTTTGTACATTAAGTTGTGTTTGATAGTTTGATGTATAGCATTAAAAGGTATGCTTTAAAAGATCCTCAGCTTAAACAAACTAAAGATTTATGTAGCATGGATCTTAAATCCACGTATATTAACAATGATAGATTTAAGGTCGGACGGGGGGGAGTCTCGACCTGATCTGGTCCCTGGTGAAACAAATACAACCACAACAATAAAGACAAGCTATTGGCAACGCCTTTTGTCGTTGCAAATAAGTTTATTGCCAACTCGCAAAAGACCAATACTCGTCCTTGCCCTTTCCAGTGTTGCCAAAAACGTTTCGCTAGCCTCAGATCACCTGCCTCCATTTTAGAAGTGCACGACTGGTCATTCCCAGCTTTTATCTAATGACGTGCCCGTGTTGAGAAAACTTGACAAAACAATGTAAATATGAAAATTTAGGTGGATAACGACAGATTCAGATTAGACATCCCTATCAAGTCTGAATTAAGAATGCATTTATAAAAGAAAGAATCGTTAAAATTTACTTGTTTCCACCATTCCTCCCGTTCTACTTCAAACTTCCCAGCCATGGAAAAATGATGCATTTGATGTAATCAAAGCATGGGTTTCCTTCAACAATATTGGGTGGGCAGTAAGCTTCTTGATTTCAACATCAACTTCTGCTACAAGATCCAAGATCAAAGAATAGATCAGTTTTCAGCACAAAGAAACTAACCAGCCTCAATCGATAGGACAAGCTTCTACAAGAGGAAGAAACTAATCTAGCATGCACCTTAGAAAGGACAAGCTTCTGTGAATCAATCATGCCCATCGAGTCTAGATCTTGATTAATTCTCCGCTCCTTGCTGACATCCACATCTGCAGTGCCTAATAGGACCATAACTAGTTCAGATCTGATGAGATGACTCAGATCTTCTCTAGAAGAGAAATTAACTCATGATCAACTAAGTCAAAACCAGCTTCATGCCATCAAGGGACAAAATGCAAGTTCCGACTAAAATTGACTTGATACTGATGAAACTACAAAGAAAAGGAGGAAATTCGGAAATTCAAACTGTTGCAGTCTTAAGATATTAGAAGCAAAGTAGTTTACAAACCAAATCATGAGAATATATATTGTTACATTAAAGAGTGGCAGCTCTTTGCAAATGCACCATGTCTCAAACAGCAACTATGTGTTTCAACAACTATACTTAGTAAGTAGATTACAACTGTGACATGTAACTTGTTTCCAATAGCTATAGGTGTGCCATCAGTCTTAAGAATTATATTTATAATTTCACCAATACATTCTATTTGTTGAGTGCATTGGCCACCTGTAACAACATTCTAGAAATAAAATCAGCATTAACCCAATAGAAGATATACCAAGATAAGATCGAGAGAAAGGATTAAGTAGACCAAGTAAGGTTACTAAAAATAGCAAGAAGGCAATAGACAGTATAAAGGCTATAAGCCCTAAAGATCTTGGACGCTCCATGAGCAGCAATTAGGGCACGGACATCGGCAAAGAGGAATTCTTACATCCATCCCAGTGCTACATAGTAATGAGACTAAATAATCATCTTACCCATGTGTTGCAGGAGGAAGGCCTTGAAGTTCTTCTGTATAAGGTGGCATATCAAAAAGTACAAAGTCATAAAATTCTTAACAAATAAGTAGATTGTATTGATTTCCAAATAAATATATTCATGCATACAAAGTATGTGGAATGGATCAAAGAAAGTAGGTCTTACAAAAGCTTTGAATGCTGGGCGATGTGCAGCCATCTCATATAAGCAATTTGCAAACCATATCCAAAACTTATACTAAAAAATTAGTACAATTATCATACAAAAATATTGGCCATCATGGAAAAAATGAGAGAGAGAAGAGACCAAATATCAGATTTGAAACCATATTGAATGGCTGAATATAGATCATTAGAGAGAGTTATAAGATTACATAGGTTAGCCATAATCTACTGCACCCATTTTCAAAGACCCAGAGGAATTAATCAACAAAAGAATATCCAAAACAAAACGAGCAGAAGCTATGGTACAAATGCATGCTTGAAATGTAGAATGCTTTGTAGCTGCACCTACTAAAAACACTGATATTCTCTTTGACTTAGCTATTACTTACAAGACACACTATTAGAAAAGTGACTCGTAAAAGATGGTAGAGACATTATGGAGGATGACCACCATTGCATATGCAAGACAGCTTGTGTATAAAAATATAAATAAACATGCATTAAAAGATAGATATAAATACGTAGATAAATAGCTATATGTAATACATAAACAAATAGAGAACTAATGTAAATGTGTACGACATTATCACTTCAAATAATATGTCACCTTTGAGTCTTTGATAACTCTGAAGAAACCAAATGTAAATTAGGACTCGTGTGTAAAAAAGTGTAGCAAATACCCCAACTACCTTATATGTATCCGCACTGCCCTTTCAAGATAATCTAAGATGCCCTCTATTGTTCCTTGCAACACCACCTTTGAAGTCAAATAAAATAAACATCAACCTCGTATTTGAAAAGAATTAACATGGCATTATTATAAGACTTGTCAGTTTCACACAGAAAAAACCTCAAAACGATCAAATGTGGTCAGACTAAGAGAAAAGATAATGAAAGATATACAAAACGTGTCATTTCTAAAATTCTAACTTTTAGATCCACAAGGGGGGGAGGGAAAGAGTTGAACGTGCAATAACCAGAAACACACAATTATGACCAAATAAAACCCTTACTTATAGGTGACAAAAGTCTAGAACTTTTGTTCCTATGATAAACAATTCATTTCTACGTGTTGGACTTTTTTCATGGCTGGACCTTAGCCCTGTGTACATTCAGTTGGTGCAAAAAAAGCAGTCTGATTATTCAATGTTACTCTACTCGTTCATAAGGACTATTTGATTCATTATATTGAATGGACGAGAGAAAACTAAAGAAAAAAGTAATGGGTTTTTTGTCATCTAGTATTAGTTTATACTTTTTTTTTCTTCATCTTTCTCTCAACCGTTAAGTGGGTGAATCTGAATATGGCCAGTAATTGGCTGGCGTTACATGGCTACTAACAATATTTTATGTTATCAAAGTCTTGCATTGAGTGATGTTTAACCACTCTCAAGACTGTAAAAGGTTTCATGTTTGAGTTGAAGTTGGACTTGCATTTCATTCTTAAACCAAAATTCCAAACCATCAAACACCCCCTAAAAGAGCGGTCGACCGTTTGTTTGTTCGTGGCCATTCTCTCGGCCAGGCTATCTATAATAGCGTGTAATCATCTTTTGACATCATTCTCCTTCTCTTTTTTGCTTCTATATATTATTGTTTGTGTGCTGTTATTCATAATTTGGGGATTTCTTTTCATCTATTTTATAATATATTTTTTTCATTTTGTCTGTGAAAATTGGTTTGAATCAACGTATTTGAATCGTACCAGGTTGTTCGCCTGAATGATGAAATAACAATTGGCAAAGTTTAATATTTTACAAATAAACTTGTGCCGACCCCTTTCCTAAAAAATAACATAACGTATGTAGGACTCTAATTTTAGATGAGCAGGAGGTCACCCCACAATCTTAGTGAAAGCCAGAAGCTCCCTCTTTCCCCTTACCCTCAAGCCCACGGCTGCATCGATGCCTGTGAGTGGGGCCAAATATCCATCAACTAGTATAGTGCTTCCACTCCAGTTGCAGTATAGAAATGTAGCACCAAATCACTCGCGCTCGGTTAGACTTCTGCTAGCATCCCCTTTCCGTCTACCTACTTAGGGTTGTTCTTATTTTGAAAATTTTATGAGTGTCCCTGCTGTCAAACGACTCTTTAACAATATTGGAGTGACATTGCGGATATTGTAAGCAATTTCCCTTACTAGTCATTGATACTAGTTTTTAAAACTTTTTATATACCTTAAAGTTGAAAATTAAACTAATACTGCCCATAGCCAGAAATTTTTGGATTTGCCATTACCCCTTTAGGGTTCTATTTTTCTTTAGCTTGTTCTCTCGCTGAAAACCATTTTGGTGATTTTTGGACTCTAATTAGTTTGAAGGCATGAAGCATATACTCTCCATCCAACATGCACCAAACTCCATAAGTTAGTGATGAACTCCAAATTTTGGTGATTGATTATAACCTTGCTTAGATTATCTTGCAATCAAGTTGAGGAGTTATCATGTTCTAACTTTAAAATATATAGTTTTCCAGTACCTAAAACAAATTCTTGTATAATAATGTAATTCATATGATCCATCTATTCTAGAAGGTTGACTGGAAAATAGAGGAATGTCATCATACTTTAAACATGTTTAACGATTAAAATGGGTGATTAACAATGGATTGGCGAGATCATTTCTGAATATTCAAGGGATTCAAATAAAAGTTGGCCTATTTTTTTCTCTTTGAACTGGCCTTTGTGTCCAATTAAGACGAACCTCTATGGCTGGATGGTTATTTTTTTGTTTGGTGTTGATAAAAACCGTTGCAAAAGATGCATATGCAATGATCAATTGCTTGACCATGGTTTTCAATGATGGAATACAACTTTTATGGCAGTTTTTAACCACACAAAATGACCATCCGAGCATAGAAACAGCTGTGATTTCAATACACACACACACACACACACATATATATATATATATATTTATATATTCCCTCTAGCATTGCTTTGTTTGATGCTTCTATTGTGCTTTCTATCTGGGAAGATGTCTAACCTGACCCTACAAGGAACAGACATTATCTTTGTCTACAGATGACCTTTGCACAATTATTACCCATGCTGAAACAAGTACATTTTTTTAGGATTTACCATCATAGAAACTGATTCTGTTGAATTTGAATGAACCTGCAATTGTGGGACACCTGATACAGAATAGGTTCTAGGGAAATGGAGCTAAGGCTAAGGTTTCGGCCATCTTGTTGAGCGATAGTATGAAATACCCCTCTTGCTCACCCGATGCTAGGGAAGATCTCTATAGAGTGTTCTTATTTTTTTAATTGGTTCAGTCTTAACACAAAAAATAAGGTCGACTGAATGTTAGTCGGGTCTGGCTCATGGCGATCATTTACCGACAATTGAGCCTCCATGGCCTTTATGATTGCAGCTGGCCCCTACACATGGCTCCGGGTTTCGGACGTTGGTCAGCTTTGACTCGTGGTTGATGTTGAAAGAACAAGCTGACCTTGGCAAGATGTGATGAAGCACAAAGTCAAGCAGGTGCCAACCTTGACTTCCATGTAAATGAGTGAACCCATTAAGAGAAAGTTTTATCTGCAATATTTCGCGCTTGCTGGTCTACATATCAGACCTATGGGCAGCCAGCAGCAATCCCACTTAACTGCTTTATTCAATCATCTTCGGCATAGGGGTTAGGAGCCCAGACAGAAGATCAAAATTCTAGATAAAGGACACTAGGTATAAATTTTTCAACTTTTAAAGAATGAGAAAATTTGTTCAAAAATATTAATATAAAAATAAAATGCTTTTAAAGTTTATGTAATTACCAATACTTAACAATAGAAAGTTATGTGTCCATCAAAGGAGAGAAGAATATTTTGGTAATTTATTAAAAATATTCTCGTTAGTCTTTTTACTTTTTTCTATTTTCAATTTTGTCTTTATAATTTTTTTAATGTGAATTAAAGTTATTTTAATCATTAACCATATTGACGTACAAAAAAAATTATGCATCAGTATAGCGACACTTAACCTATACCTGCCTCTACTCCTGCTAGCTGCTCTCAACAGGTGTTATGGGACTTATGGTCACCTTTTAAAGGCGGTACTGATTTTTATGAGTCGCCTCCATCAGATGGGTAGAACCCTTGTGGCCTCCTTCCCAAAAAAACTACTTTAAAGAGGCCCACACACTAGTCCACATTTTTGAAAAATATGTTTGGTTGGCAAAAATTCATCATCCAAATGCTTTGGATGATGGCTAGAATGGAAAGGGAAAGGAGAAAAGTGAGGAAAGGATGGACAAAGAAAGAAAAAACATTTCGTTTCTAGGTCTTGCTTTTGTTTACAATTTCAAAAGGCGGACCAAAAAGCCATTGGATTTTCTTTACCATAGACCTTCCCTTAAAAGGAGAAGGAAGCCTGGAATAACAACATATCTATTGAATCTGGACATGGTAGTACTCATTTTGGAAATATCTGGTGCCAAAGTCACTCAATGGGTAAGTCATGAATCCTTAACCTAAATCCATTTTACCAAAAGTTTCTACCATATCAATTTACCCTTTTGTACAACCCAATAATTTCAAAAAATGAGCCATCTATGAGGCCAATTGTATTTTTGTGTCTTTTTTCTTTGGGCTTAACAGGTTGGTGCATTGTTTAATCCATGTTTCATTTCCTATAAAACTACTTATTTCCTATAAAATTACTTGGGGGCACCCGTAAGCTCATCTCTCTCTCCCACTCGCCAGTGCGGACTACTATTTAAAATTCTCTTCCTCTGTTCCTCTCTCTCTCTATCTCTATACATGCAAGAGAACTCAAATGGCATGGAGCTGTTTCTTTGTTTCTTTCTTCCACCACATTTTCACTTTCGGTGGTAGACAAGTCAAAAAAGAGAGGAACCACCCTGTTGAATAGGAACCATTAGTTTACATGATATGACAGTTCTATCATCGTTGATATTACAGTTCCAGACTTGGTGGCAGAGACGCAGACGTGGAGGTGGAATAAAAAGGCTTGAATCAAAATACTTATGTGAAGTTGGAAGATTGTGTTCCCATGGCAATATGGTGGCTATGGAAGAACATGAATTATGAATACCATGACAACAAGAAAAATCGAAATCTGTTACATCAGAGGCAATTGACTGTCTTTTTATTATGATTCAACAAGTGCTAAATATGACTCTTCAAGCAGAAGAATGAGTTTCCACAACTTTTGGTCCTTTTTTATGTAGGAAGTCCCTCAGAAATATCATCTACTTCAAAACAGATCAGCATCACCACAAAAGCATATAGAAGACTGATATGCTAATGAAACCACATCTGAAAGATGCCTTGGTTTGATCGACCAACTTCCCTTCCCTATTTTAATGCTATTCACAGTACCTACACCGCGGTCCTTATACAAGAGATAGCAATGTCATTGAAAATTATATATATATATATACACACACACACACACCCGCACTACTTCTGTCACAAAGAAAAACCAACAGATCTCTTATATTTGTGTTAAAAAGTGTTTTGAACGAAATGTGAATCTCCTAATTTGTTCATTATAAACACTAATTTAATCTAAATAATGTTCAAGTTCAAATTACTTTTATAAAAAGAAGTGTTTTTTTCTACTATTAAAATTTTAATGTTATAAGAGCCATTTCTTTTTAATTATTATGGTATATTAATAAAATAAATAATAACTAACTTAATGTATGTTTATCAACAAATATATTTGAAGATACTGCTAAATTACGAAAAAAAAAATTAATAGGCCTGGCTTCATTCCCTTACCTAAGTGGTATGTTTTTTTATGATCTTATATGTATAAATATATATATTCACAGGCACACACAGGAGAGAGAGAGAGAGAGAGAGCTTGTATTAAATGAAACTAAAGAGTAATGGAAAAACAAAAGGAAATAGAGAACAAGCAGTATAGAAGAAGTGAGGAACCAATCCGACAGCCAGAAAGCCTTCACGATAGCTAAAAATCTCCCTTCAGAAGGTTTGCAATAAATGGTGGAAATTAAAACGTGCATTAGCAAAGAAGACTTCATTGGGAATGATCCAAATCTTTCACCAGAAGATACATAACCATAACCATGTATGAAAGAAATGTCATCACTTAGACTTGCAAAGGGCCGGCGATCCAAGTAAAAGATCACTAAAACACAAATACAAATGGCAAATGGATCTACAACTTCAGTAAAAGGAATCAGACATTTGCCTCTGTTAACAAATCTAGCACAGCTCTATATTTGCTCAAATTATAATTGCCTTGGCATGCAGTGTCACGGGCCGACTTCTTCGGACCGCGCGGCGTGGCAAACTCTCGCCAGTAAGCCGCAAGCCTTCGCTTCGTTCAAGTGGGCGCAGATTACTTGAACGCTTCTTCGAAAACAAAGACACAAAATACACAAGAGTCTGGAAAGAAAACTCGCAATATATTCACTTTAACAAGATGAGTACATCACGAGGGAAGCAAGTAAGCTTTTAACTTTACTTACATAGGATGGCCGAAGCCGCTTATAGAATTCCCATGGCGACCATCCAAAACAAGGAATCCCAATATTACACTTGGGGCGTTTTGGGAGGGTACTCCGACACAAGTGAACACTAAGCTTACACCATGACTCAACATAAGCAAAGAAAGTACATTTGCAAAGCAAAGGACTGTACATACTTTAGACGCAGGGGAACAGGCTCCCCCCTTCAAAACAAGGTCGTCCTCTGCGCTAGCAGCTTCATGGTAGACCCTAACATCTTCTGGATGACTTCGCTTCAAACGGAAGCCATACTCCATTGTTGGCTGGTCTTCGTCTACCCACCTGACCAAGTATCGCTTCGGTTCGCCACGGTAGTTGATTTTGTGCCGAAGGATCTGGTCCAACTGTCAATTGGTGGTCCTCGGGTCGAAGGAGCTCGTTGCAAGATTGGTTCTCACCATGGCTGGCTTCTCTCCGGGTCTTCAGCATCGGCATAGAAGGGCTGAAGGTTGCGGATGTGGAACACAGGATGCCCCTTGAAGTCTAGCGGAAGATCTAACTTGTACGCCAGCTTCCCCATCCTCTTGACCACAGTAAATGGCCCTTCATACTTTCTGATCCGTGCTCGGCATCGCCACGAAAGATGCCTGCCCAGTCTGCGTAAAGCTTCACAAGGACTTGGTTGCCGCTCGAAATTCCATCGACCCTCGTCTTTGATCTGCATGTTTCTTCAATTCTTAGGGGCATGGCCCACTTTATGCCGAGGTGGCCGCCATCTAGGGAGCTTCGCAGGCATTGTCCCTCGAATTCCTCTAAGATAGGCGCAAGCGCCTCTGGACCAAACCAGGAGAGTTTTAGGCACTTCCCTGGTTGCCACCAAGTCCATCTCGTCGCCATGCTTGGGCCTCTGTTCAATTGGAGCGCAGATATCATCGCGACCTTGCCCTTGTCTTTCCTCAGTGTTACCTGGCAACATGCAGGGAGACTTCTCATCCATAATGCTGACACTATGCAAATGCGGCATCGGGACCATCTTCGCTGCACTAAGGAGCTCCATGCCGAGAATCATCTGGTAATCGTCCATCGGGACCACGAGAAGTTGGCTTTCTCTGACCAACTCTCAATCTTCACAACCACATCCCGGGCCACTCCATGGATGGGCTTTGCCTTTGAGTTGACTGCCTTCATGCGCAACTCTCCCCTCTCAAGGGTGAGGCCTAGTCTCCTCGCCTCCACAACTAAGACGAAATTGTGCGTGGCACCCGTATCTATCATAGCCATCGTAGGCTTTCCGTTCACCAGAATCTCAACGTACATGAGTTCCTGGAAGGCGTCGTTGTGACCTTGGCTTTCTCTTCACGTTGCAGTGAGTTGAGAAGCTGAAGTGCACCAATCCTCGATCCTTCCCCTTCTTCAGTCCCGCCTTCGGTAGCCCTCACAGCATTGGCCTATTCGGTGGGTCTCACCCGTTTTGGGCAGACACGCGTATAGTGCCTTCCTCCCAAACCCAACAAGTCACTTCTCTTGGTGGCCCATTGTTGTCCTTGCGAAAGAGGGGTTTTCTGTCGGTGGGCTTCTGGGCGACGATTCACTTCTGTTGTCTCGTCGTTCCTCCCTCTTACCGTCGTGGTCGGACTCCTTCGTAGACTTGAAGGTATCTATGTAGCTTCTGCGTTGGGTGTCGCCAAGCGCTCGGCTGCCACATATGCCTGCTCTAAGCTCTCAGGATTTGATCTCTCCACGTCGGCTTGGGCCCAAGATTGGAGCCCTATGATGAACCAGTTAAGTTTATCTTTTTCTGGCATCATAGGCACGTCCAACATGATCTTCTGATATGCCCGAATGTAATCTCTCAAGGCACCAGTCTGTTTCAGGTTTGCAACCAACCTATAGGCGTGCCTTTCAGCATTCACGGGCATGAAGTATCCCTTCAACTGTTTGCGGAAGTCGTCGAAGGTCCTGATTGTGCAGTCCCCATTCTCGATGTCCAACATTTTGCGCCTCCACCAAGCCACAGCATCTCCCTCTAACAACATTGTTGGGGTCTTGATCTTCAGATCTTCTTCTATGACGTTCTGCAGGTCCAGGTAGTAGTCGACTTGGAACAGAAAGTTGTCGATCGCCCTCGCATCCCGGCTACCATTGTACTTCACCGGACGTTGACGTCGATCCTACTGTCCTCCCTCAGCTACTACTAGCTGAGTTCGTACGTAGCAGTCTCTGATTTGAAGCCCGAAGTTTAGCAACTTCGTCCTGCAAGGTCTTCACCAAGTTAGAGAGTGATCGGTTCATGGCCACTGACTCGGCCATCTGTTCCCGCATCAACTTCATCTCCTCCTTGAATCCCTCAAAGGTCTCGGTAGCAAAGCCGAGGGCTTCCTCATGGGTGGCCACATCTGCGACCAACCTATTCACCGTTCCTTCCAGGTTTCCCTGGTCATGGGCTGGGCTCGTCTCTACTGGATGGGCAGGCTCCTCGCCTTTGGCACCTCACAGATTGTATTGGGATGCCATGGCGTTTTCCTCAACAACAGCAAGTTGGCGCGACAATCTACACCGACTCTCTGATCGCTTCCCCAGATTGGGCAGAATCTGGGCTCTGATACTAGTTGTCACGGGCCGACTTCTTCGGACCGCGCGCGTGGCAAACTCTCGCTAGTAAGCCGCAAGCCTTCACCTCGTTCAAGTGGGCGCAGATTACTTGAACGCTTCTTCGAAAACAAAGACACAAAATACACAAGAGTGTGGAAAGAAAACTCCAATATATTCACTTTAACAAGATAGTACATCACGAGGGAAGCAAGTAAGCTTTTAACTTTACTTACATAGGATGGCCGAAGCCGCTTACAGAATTCCATGCCGACCATCCAAAACAAGGAATCCCAATATTACACTTGGGGCCGTTTTGGGAGGGTACTCCGACACAGGTGAACACTAAGCTTACACCATGACTCAACATAAGCAAAGAAAGTACATTTGCAAAGCAAAGGACTGTACAACTCTAGATGCAGGGGAACATGCAGAGTTCTTTATTTTATTAAATAATCTTATTCCTAGTCCCATGAGTTCTTTTCGGCGATGGCCTGGGCCTCCTTTTTTACACCCCTACCATGTCCAATGATATTGGTTCATGTCGGTCAGTACAGGGTTTGTGCCCGGTCCGGTCAAAGGACACCGAACGGATCAGGCTGGTCTTTCTTTGGAAAACTAAATGTAGAAAGTAAATGAGTGGCTGCTCGTTGTGTTCGGCCAGTCGCTACTTGTCAAACCAAATAATGGAAATAAATGAGTGGCTGCTCGTTGTGTTCGACCAGTCTTTACTTGTCAAAATAGCAATCCAAGAAACTAGGCTGCGCCCTGTATCAATGGTCCAGCCATACTGTTTTACATGTATAAGGCCGGACCGGACCCACAAGTTACCATTTGAAGTTTCTCATATGCCTTTTATGTGGGCAAATGCCCATCCTGATCTCTTTCTTGGGAACATAAAATAACATATATTAATATCGAGTTACATGCACAAGGTTGTACACACAAATGTATAGCAAAGGGGAAAAAAAGAAAGGGGTTGGGGTATTTTTGACTTTTTTTGTAAAGAAGTGTATATTTTGGGATTTTTTACTTTTTTACAAACCCTTTTTGTCCTTCTAAAAATTTATTTTTATTTTTTACTTATTATGTACGATTTTTTATGCATAGGGGTGTAAACATAACCAGTTTCAAGTTTCAGTTTGAGTGAAAACTGAAATCCGGCTTCCCATAATGCCCATGCCCATGTGAGTAGAGCCAAATGTCCATCAACTGGCATAGCGCTTCCACCCTAGTTGCACTAGTATAGCACATTCTCTCAAATGATAATTTGCTTAGATTATCTTGCAATCGAGTTATCATGTTCTAAGTGTAACATATATAGTTTTCCCGTACCTAACATATATGTTCAAGTATAATAATGTAATTGGTCTGCATGCCCTTCCGGCAGCCATTGCTTGTGATATCAAGTAGGTAATTTTTTGCTGGGAAACTGCCGAGGGAGCCCCTCGCTATATTGAAATGTCAAATAGGTAATTAAATAAATAATTTAATCAACTGTCTATGTCACTAATTTCTAGACACCAGCTGACATTGTAACATTTTGTGAGGGGACTATGTTGTAAGAAGGGCAGTAGCGGAGCTAAGGGTGGGTCGGTGTGCACCATATTTACCCATACCAGTCAGTCAAAAATTATATTGTGATAAAGCTGGACTCAGTTCCAGTCACATCATAGTGCCCACATGGGCACTATCAAACTCAGGTCGGTGACTCAAGGGATGTTCAGTCAAAAAATTGGGTACTGCCACTAAAGATGAGGTTGAGGTTACAAGTTGATGGGTTAGGGCGAGCTTATCCATGTAGTGAGAAATCAATTTTCTCAAAGATCATGGCAACTTTCCTGCTTGGTGGGCCATTACAGATCCTTTGATGGGATTTTCATATGATCCGATCAGGTTGACTGAAAACTGGATTGGCCGGGTCATTCCTGAATATTCAAGGGATTCAAATAAAAGTCAAGAAGAATGAGGAGAGAAGGGTGGTGGAGGAGGAGAAACTGAACTTTAGCCACCAGCATTGTCATGGGATGTCGCTTGTTCACTTCTTCAATCGATGCTGCTTGAGTTTTTGACACTGATGGTCAATGGCGAAGCTGCCAATTGGTAACATATTTATTACATGATTAAGAAAAAACTTAGTACAATCAATTGTCAGAAACTTCATTATTTTATCATCTATCTAGTTCCACCTCCAACCACGGTTAGTGGCAGCTAGAGTTAGGAATGTTGGACTTAGGGGCACTAATTTAAAGAATCTCATACCTATAGGGTCACTGGTGCATATAAAGAAGCAAGTAGTTGAAAGCTTACATAAAAATGAAAATAAAGAAATTTGATAGGACCATTTGGGCAACTGCCTACACCAGCCCACGTATGACTCCACCAAAGGCTCTAGCCCCATTCTCAATTTTTTGTACTTCCATGCATTTCATGGTCCTGACAATCAAAATAGGGTTCGTATAAAATAAAATTTGAATTCACACTGACAAATGCACATTTAAAATAAATAGCAAATTAAGTATATTACTTGCTTGATGATTGAATGCAGTGCGGAACCTTCAACAATATATATTTATTTGGGTAATAGTGAAAATGAATCCATTCTATAGACCATTCGTTTCTAATAAATGTTTATAACAATCGGAATCAGAACCGAAACCCAAAGCGAAACAACGTGCAGGCTGTCGGTAAGCTAAATCAGTATACTATTTTTAAAAAAACAAGTGAAAAATAGAAAAGAAAAAATCTTGAAAGTATTTAAAGATAATTAAATAACAACACGGGCAACAGCCACTGAATAAAACAGGTTTGCCAAACAATTCAAATTGACTTAAATTAATTCAGGCCAACTTTTATAAACACTGTTCTCAAATGCATGACATTTTAGTGGACCTCTTGCTTGTGGAGAAAACCCTTCTTTGTTATGGGTGAGCGGGAGTGAACCTGCCCCTGCATGCAGGAGGGGCATAAGCTCTACTCGTCCCCTTTACCCTAGGGTCTAGAGAAACATCAAAACCAGGTGAATTTACGGTCACTCCCTTCAGTTTAGGAGTAGCTCCTGCCAACCTTTATGGTTCATGAGAATAATGCTCATGGTATTGGAACTGACTACCTGACTCTCACCAAACTCTTAACTCGACCAGTTATGCTACTCTTCTCGGAGTAACCTGATCTCATTGTTTGAGCTTATGAAAAAGAGTACATATAAGACTATTGAAGCTTACAACTTTCTGGAGGTAAAGTCTTTTGTATAACCTGCGGTGAGACTTTTAAATTCTCTTAGGTGGAACTTGTTAAGAATAATATTCTGCTTTTTTATTCAAGAAACGTAACTGCATTTCAATTAACAAAAAAATTAATCTTCTAATGAATTAAATGCTGAGCAGGTACTATATGTTCCGAATTTTAGCTACACATGCACTCGTTTAATATTCTTCAGTGATCCCAAAATCTGTTCCAAACATGTGTCAGCAACTTGAAAATATGTCGTTGTGTACTAAATCCGTCCCATACATGTGTCAGGGACTCAAGAATATGTCGCTGTGTACTAAATCCGTTCCAAACATGTGCAAGGGACTCGAAAATATGTCGCTAGCCAGTACACTGTGCAAGCTACAACAACCATCATTGTTGATGGAGGGTTAGCATTGTTAGTTGCAAAGTTAAAAGACATTGTGAAGTTAACCGACTTATATAACCGTCACAGAACACATTGTGTCATGGGACCGAAAATTCCATGGTCAAAGTTACATAAGGTGTAGGCACATTCCATGGCCGTTATGCTAACTTAAAGCAACTAGTGTCGCAACAAATACAACTAAGACACGATGGCCATTTTCATCGGTAATCATTTGGGCAACGGGACTTGTGTTGGTGGAGTTTTGACCGTCGCGATTACTTATTAGCGACAGAATTGCCAGTATTAGCGACTGTCGAGTTAAAGCCACAGTTAATGTTCATACTCGCGCAGACATATCTAAGTTAAGATTTAAACTTAAACGGAGGGGAAAACATCTTTAAAACAAGATACATATATTTATTCAACATGAAAAAATAACACCATCAACCACATGACAATCAGGACATAAAACATAAGCAGCGTCCAATGCTGCCAATTATAGTCTAGTACAGAGAACCACGTAGATCATCACGAAAGAAATATATATATATATATATATATATATATATATATTGATATGTATACACCTTTAGCCCTGAGTACATTCAATTGGTGCAAAAGAAAGCAGCCCCTTCCCCAAATCATATTTCACATGCATGTTCTGCTGGAAAACATTCCTGAAAAAGGCTAAGCTGGCTGTCGTACTTCTATACATCCAAAAGATATTTGAAGGTGGCAGCTTCAAGTCTGCGTTGGTGGAATGAAATGTCATCTCCAGCAATCCTTTATATGGATCACCATTATTCTCTACATTATAACACAAATAATCTTGGTTAGGATGATAGAAGTGTTTATTGTTTGTGACATTAGCCACTGCGTTTGCCACTTGATCATACACATCTTTGGCAAGATAGTCAGCATGGTACCCGAGTCTATCATGATTGATCCAGCATATCCCAACCATGTTGCCGTCTGTGCACCTCCAAACTATATGTTGAGTCTGTTGTTCCCCACATTTATGTAATCTAGTGTGAGTGTATAGAAAGTGCCTTGAGCTGCATTTGCTTCCATTGGCACCTGTTGAACCTCTTGGGTTCTGAAGAACTCTACCTCCTCACAGAATTTGATCTACTCAATGACATTATTTTTCTTGCTATGGAGAGGAAAACTGTAAGCAAATTTATGGTTAATAAAGAAGCCGTTGTGACTAACAAGTGAAAGAGATCCTGGCCTGAGGCCAACAAGACTAGGATGTACAAGATTTTCGAAATCAACACTATTTTCTTTATGAACGCAACCAAAGGCGATTGTCGGAAGCTTGATGGTGCCATCAGTGCCAACCTCAAACCAAAATCTTTCGAGAGCAAGGGACCCTTCTACAACAGATCCATCACCATATGAGGACTTGACGCTACGAAGTTGGTTGTCGTCACAAGCGGACCAGAAGCTAGTGGTGCATCTCAGGTTATGGTATGTGGAAGACTGAAGTGGCTTTAATGTTGACTTCATTTGGTAGGTAAAGTTGTAGTAAAGAACACACAATGTCCATTTGAGGTTGCTGCCAGTATCGATGATGACCCAGTAAGATTGGACTTCTAGTGATGTACTAATGTAAAGCTGCATGAGAAACTCTCTATATATAGATGTATCAATGTCTTCTTTTTATAGCACATGAAGGTGCTGCTTCGATAAGTCGAAACAACTGCCTACCAGCCTATTCTCTCATAGATTTAAGTATATAGGTTGTATGGTGGGATTTGAGAAGAAATAGTTGGACATACGGCCAACTTTCTTTCCTAAAATTTTTGTCTTGTCATACAGGTGGAAGTTTTCCAAAACATTTCAACCACGTTTGATTGCAGGATGTGAACGCATGTCGGCAGTTTCACCTGTTTAGCAGACCCCAACACATTTCACAAGTTAACCAGATAGTCCTCCTGAACTCAATTAAACATGAAAACAAAGAGAATAATCGTAGCAATTGAATCTTCAAAGGACCCTTAGATAGCTGGACACAAGTTTCAATCAATTTTTGTTACTATTCACAGTATAGAGTTGCCAGATCAACTCGTTTCTAAACTTTTTATGACACAAGTTTGCATTTCTTTCTTGCTTTTCATGGATCGAGTTCCGCCGTGATAACCCAGACGAACGTTTCTAGGATCAATGGGCTTTAGTTCTAAACTTCTAAGTTACCGGGGCATTTCCTTGAAATATGGAATTTGCCAGATATTTCCAGATTTTAGCGGTCAGGCACTGGAATTAGTTCATCTGGTCAGGCTTCATGAGAATACACGTGGATGGTCGTGTTGTTGGTGTTGGCATAACCTGAAGCCAATCGGGAGCACAACTTGAAGCATAGAGCTGCCCTGCTCAGTGCGTCGAACTGGAGTGGATGAAGGATCATAGAGATGAGAGAGAGGCAATTCTGGGTGAATGAGGTCTATCGAGAATCCTGGAGTTTTGGTTAACATTGACAGTGTTAGTGAAGTTGTTGGTAGGAAAGTTTGATAGTGCAACTGGGAGAAGTTACAGGAGGATCATGAAGGAGGAGAGGAAGGTGGCTATGGCAACTGTTAATAGTAGATCTACAAAGAAAAACTCCTTGTATTTATAAAGGAGATCATGAGGTAGGTTGTGACTAAGGGTGTGGATTTAAATACAAATGGTGGGGAAAAGAAGCACATTGTCAAAGTGAGTAGCGTGTGGATTGTTCCACAAGTAACAGTTCTTGGTCAAGGAGAAGATGTGGTTATCACGTGAAGGAGCAGAGAAAGGGAACAACATGAACCTAGGTTAGAGTTAGGAAAATGTTTGTGAACATCACTTTATCGTGGTGGTGAAGGCTCTCGCCCATCCTTAGAGATGATGGATCATGAAAAGTCACCTATTGATCAAGGATTCCAGTCAGTTCTATCAGCGCGATGATTTTAGGTGTCGGTGGTAAAGAGCACTGGTGTTGTGGACAAAATGAGTGGGAGGAGGCATTTGGATTACCAGACCATGCAGTGTGTGAAATTGAGGGGAAGCAAATGGTCAGACCTTTCTGATGGACTGCTATTGCAATTCTATTAGGCGGTAGCTCAAGATTTCATTTGGATTGGGAGGAAGTTTTTCACAATTTGTATCAGGTGAAAACAATTTTCACTCCTTTCAAAATGACTCTTTTTGATCAAGGCTTCCTCAAAGGAATATTTAGAGGAAGTTATGCAACCAAAAAAATGGCGTGTTCGCGATAGGTTTTTGGTCTCTAGCAAGTGGAAGTCAGGAATGCCGCATCGACTTCAAGCTGTCACGAGAACCCCTCTAGGGATTTGTCTACCGAAGTTGCCTCTTTACATGTGGAACTGCAAGGTGTTAGCTGGTGTCGTTAAGGTTCTGGGTAGTTTTTTTGTAGATGCTGATGGCTTCACTTATGGGTTCGATTTGTATACTTGATGGTGATAAAGTTATTGAATAAATGGTGGAAGATGAAACAAAAATTTGTTTCGGTACCTTATGTGGGGTTTCATTACATTCCACAGGGGATCATCTCACTCGTATGAGGGAGGGAAAAGTGAATACTAAACCCTCAAATGGATGGACTCAGGTCATTATTGCTAATAGAAGGTGGAATCTAGGCTCTAAGCAATGCAAGCTATCTAATATTAAATGAAATCAATTTGTGCCTCTTGAAAAAGATGTACTTCCTATTGAAAACCTATGATCTACGGGTCACGAGTCTCAAGGGATTATCTCATATGAAATGGTGATGGAATCATCTTCATTGATGGTTAACCATGGTAAAACTATTGCTGAGTCCAGTCATGAGACCAAGAAGAAAGCCACAGAAGTTGAGGAGGAATTTTTTCCTGGATTTGGCTGTTTGAACTCCACTAGGACTGTACTAATGGACTGAAAACAAAAAGATAAAAGGTCTTCCTCTCCTATGAATATTAGTTTGAACAAAAAAAAGCTCTCCATTCCAAAGAAGTTAACAATTTTAAGAAGAAGGGTTGTGGGACAACATTTTTTAAGGCTATATAAAGTTCTGTCCTGAAAGAAAGGATGTTGGCACAACATGATCCTGACATGGATATCCAAGGAGCAGAGAGTTCCATAACAAAGAGAATGTTCTCCTGTAGGAAAAGGAGCCTAAGAGGAGTTGCCAATTGCCATCAAATGAAGTTATAGTTGGATTGTTAGAGGCCTTGCTACTCTAACAACGTAGAAAATTTTGGCAATTGGGTGATATCTCATCAACTTGGGATCATTTTCATGTTTCGATATCATGTTGAATGCAGACAACTTCAAATCCTTTTGCAATCACTTCGAGGAGTTTTTTTTTTTTAATCTAATATTGATACGAATCTTAATGGGGCCATAATTGTGTAGAGTTAGAGACATGCTGATTTTAGATTGACTAGTTGCAAATTTAATAAATTTGGATGGATTGTTTGTTTATTCATAAAGCTTTCAATCTCAACTTTGATACAATAGGTGTGTATCTTCACCCTCACTTCAGAATTCGCAAAGACCAATTGGTTATGTTAAATATCATAATTGCCAATAAACAAACGTTAGTATTATAATGAAAGATTTTAATTCAGCTTATAAGGAGTCTGAAAAATGGCCCTGCCCCTGCTAGCCAAGCTTGTTTAGCATTCAATGGATTCATTCAAGATGTTGGACTAAGAGAGATTGTGGACAGAAACAGAGCATTCACTTGAACCATTCTCTGCACCCCGACAGCACTGGTTCAAAGCAAATTAGATAGATTTTTGAGCAAGTTGAAAATTGTGGGCAGTTTTGGTAGAACCAAGAAGTTCTTTAGACCACTCAGCACTTCTCTTTTACATGTAAATCTTTAAAACCGCACGCAAGAGAAGATGAAGATTTAAATAGTTCCTTTTTGAGAGTGTCAACCTAGTTGTAAGGTCATTATTACAAGGGCATGGAGAGTGGAGTGTAGAGGATGTGCAATCTTAAACTTCTCGCAAAACAGAATAGAGTATGACCATGCCTAAGTAATTGGAGTAAGTATAGAACCAAGAAAGTTGATATCAGAATTAACGTACTTCAAAAGGATTTTATTGAAATTTATAAGAGGCAAGATATTGACTCTCATAACTGGTCCACTTCTGAAAATCATATTAGATGTTTTCTTGTGGATGCTCTTTGAGATGAAGAAATGTACTAGAAAAGAAAGTAAGGGTATCATGGCTAAAAAAAGGGATAATAACAGCAAATATTTTCATCCTATGTTCAAGAAAGGTCAGAAAAAAAAAGACTCTTGCACATGAAGCAGATGATGGGGAGTTTTATGAGGAGGATCCAATTCTTTCCGCATGTACTTCTCATTTTTAAAGATTTTTTACCCGTGACAACTCAACAAAATGATTGTGGATCAGCTTGCAGTTGGTCACTGCACATTTATAAAAGAAAACTTAACGTTGTTAAGTCCCATTTCAGATGAGGAAGTGCAATAGCTGTTATGGGTGCCAACTCCAATAGCGCACCAGGTCTGAATGGCTTTCTGAAATCGTCCCTTCAAAAAAGTCAGGACACATTAAGGGCTAATATTACAGTTGCCACTAGAGATTTTTTTTTTCAGAAAGGAAATCTTGTTAAGAAACTAGGCAGAGGTGGTTAAGCTAGCTGAGATTGCTAAGAGGGAAGTTTGAAACTCATGCTGTGAGGTATTCTATAAACAAGAATGAGGACAATATGTAAAACAGGCGATAAACATCTAGCTGCAAACCATAATTTTCAGTCATTTTTGGCATTGTAAGAGTAAAGATGAGTGGGGGCTGGAAGTGGCCACTACATGTGTTGCAAATGTTTATAAAGTGGCTGGTTTACAAGTTTAATGCCTCCCCAATCAGGAAAACCAGGTTGGTGGTACAAAGGTTTCTCTTCTCAAACATGATCAGAATTATGGACTCTGTTCATGTAGAGAGGATTCCTAAAGACTGTCATGTTACTCTAATTACAAACTGTCATGCTCTTAGTTCTCGTGTCAAGGAACTAAGAGAGTGACTCTGGTTCATTGGTAGGCTCAACAGTGAGAATTATTCCGTGGTTAAAATCACTTCTCTTTGGAGGCTATCTCCTTTGGAAACTCCTTTGTCGTTGACAAAGTCAAAAAAACAAAAAACAAAGGAAAAGCCAAATTAATGATACTGAAGGTCACAGATTCAGGTCAGACAAATCCTGAAAAGCGCTGACCCTGACCATGGAAAGTTTGCTGAGTGAGCAATAGAGTGTTCAGGCTTAGTTAGAGGCCAGTGCTTAATTGTGTTTTTCTGTTGATTTTTTTTTCTTTATATTATTTTTCATCATTAATGGAAGGAGAAACCCAGCCCGATTGCATCAGAATGGTTCCTCGTCAAGCAAAGTGTAGCATTTCGGGCCCCCATTGAAGGGACAAGGTATACATCACAGGGTTGGGGCTCCCATGCATTTTTGTGGTCTACATTATTTTTAGGAATACAGACGAAAGTGGTAAGAACAATATTATTTTGAATATTACCGTTTTCAAGAAAGAAGAACCTCAATGAATAGTTGAAGGAAGAAGGTGGACAAGTTAACATACTCCGTAGGAAAATAAGGTTCCCAGTGATAAATATAATTATAAATATAGATAATTATATATTAAATAAACAATATATATATATATATATATATATATATAT
The DNA here is from genome assembly GCF_008831285.2 of Nymphaea colorata. Classification (NCBI taxonomy): domain Eukaryota; kingdom Viridiplantae; phylum Streptophyta; class Magnoliopsida; order Nymphaeales; family Nymphaeaceae; genus Nymphaea; species Nymphaea colorata. The sequence continues at coordinate 14,111,189 of NC_045142.1, forward strand.
AATATATATATATATATATATATATATATGTACTCATTTGAATCTTCTGGATGTTGGATGACTAATAGATTTAAAATATGTCACTGATAAACCCATAAACCATTAAAAAAAGTGCCATAAATAAGCACTATTTGATACACTGTTCTAATACAGCTCAATGCTTTAGCGACCGGTCTTTATTTTTAGTAATAAGACAAGATCTAAGAAATGACAAATTTGAATGTGTGTGTGTATGTGGATTCAAATTTGACGGATGCTAGATATTGTCATATAGCTCAAAATAAAACATTATTTGCTAAAATATAGACACTGTAGGGGTATTAGCAACGGTTTATGGTTTGTGGTAGTGTTTTTTATAATAGTTTATGGTGATTTCAACAACATTTTGTGGTGCTTTCAACCATAGATTTTGAACCTTTTAATTACCTAACAACACTGGGCATTCAACATGCTAGAATTCTCCATATAAAAGTACTAGCAATATCTTAAGTAGTTTTAATTTTTATAGGTGAAGACAAGTAGCACCATTGTATGGCGTCTAATGATATTTTAATTTGATTACTATAAACTCATGAACAAAATGACTTTGATCATATCTAAAGGGTGCAAAGGATTCCATGTTTGGTTTTAAGTTAGCCTCTTTCAAATGCATGACCCCAAAATATTAATTAGCTGACAAGCAAGTTCACAATGATGGGAAACCTCTCACACACACAAGATCAGTGGGAACTTCGTAGCAAAAGTCCTGTATATATGCTGCCAAAACACTATGACTGGCTCTAAGGGTAGGCACTGGGCCAGGCACCAGATGGACAATTGGGACTATTTGACCTACTGGCCAGATAAAAAACTCACTGGGATAGCTAGCCTGGGTTGGGTATTGGGGGCTCGACTTGGCCCAAATACATACCTTTATACTTTTTTTTTTCCACATTATTTGGCATGATGCCAGCAGTCGACTCCCATGCAAACTCTTGACATATTCCCAATGGTTTTCAAAAAATTAATAAATGAAAAGTGAAAAGTTTCAAATAAGGATAGATATCGGGTTGAGTACAAGATAAACATGAAGTTGATGGTCAAGCCCTGGCCCAATAACTAAACAGAACAGGCTTGGACTGCCAATAAAGGCTTTGGGTCAGCCCAAGCACGGCTTTGTCAAGCCTTGGTGCAGCCTAATGCTATTCCAGATCTGGTTCACCCACATTCATTTAGGTGAGAGCCAGCTTGCTCGGACCTTACCCAACCCTTTGGCATCCCCACGTTGGGTTAAACTGTTGATGCCCTCTTTGACCAACTCCAATGATGTCATTGATCGATTCCTCAACAAAGCCAAACTGCAGATGCTGGACTGTAGATGGTCCGTGTTGGCCCGCAGTTTGAGAGTGAGATCAAGCTGGGAGCTACTTTGTCAATATTTTGGAAATTTCTCTGAATGAAATGTAAAATCAAGTGGAAACTGAAAGAAACCCTTAAGCACATCTGCGTCTTTTGAAATGGGCGATTGGCGATGAATTGGCTAAATCATGCTTCATTCCAATCACTTGAATAAAGATTGGCTGATTGCCTCAAGGCACATAGGGCAACTGGGCTGCAAGGCAGTTCATATGCAAGGAATTCAAGGTTTGAATCCTGTGGCCGCTGCACATTCTAGTGTGTTATTTCTCTTGTCTGCAAACCATGGCAAGAACAACATTCGAGTTGAACGATGTACAGTACATCCACCTTGGTGGTTTTATGAATAAGAGAGTTTCTTTAAGTAAACATAAATAAATAAGTAAATATTAGCCGATTTGTATAACACTTTGGATCAACCCAAGCCAAGCCCCTACAATTCAAGTCGGCTGATTCCAACCAACTTTTACAAGAGAAAAACAGAATGTGAGAGTATGAAGAATTAAAGTACCATTAAGGCGGATTGATAAGTATTACAATAGGCAACTCCTATTTATCAAGAATGATGCAGGAACATGTGGGCTTGTCTGGGCAATTGCCCACACAGGCACACAGAAATTATTAGTTTACTTGCTAAAGCTCCGTAGCTATTTTGCTGATTAGCATATGGCATCCCTCGGCCACTGATTTTCTGAAGGGCCTGCCTGTCAGCACTGAATATCTTGGTTTGCCACCGACGAGTAACTGTGTTTTGTGGCGACCCATTCAAACTGCGAACCGATGAGGTCGGTCCTTTTCCTTTGGAAAAACTGTGGAGTCAATGGCTGCTCATCGTGTTTGAGAAGTCCTGGATTTCTCAAAACGCAATCAGGGCAGGCCCGTCCAAGAAACTGGGCTCGATCCATCGATGTCCAGCCGTGCTCTTCAGATGGCCGGACCACCATGTAACTTCTTCTTGATTGATGTTTAATACTTATATGCTTCCTACTGAGGCATTCTTCTAGGTCATGCACACAGACCTCACGTCGGCTAACAACGCTGGATGCAATGGTTTAGGCTACTTGTCAAAGAAAGAAAAATGTGACCCATGGATGCAAAGGAAATCTGACACAAGAATATTCCATGCATTTCTCTCTCTCTAATAGCCCACATCGTCCATTAATCTTCCTACCATCCTTAAGAGCTGTTTTAGAATAAAGAAACAAATCAGGCTAAATCAGAAAGCGAGAGAGAGAGAGAGAGAGAAAGGGTGGTGACAGTTGCTCAAGAAGAGGCAGTGAGTGGAGAGCGTTCAGCTGAGTTTGGGTAGATTGAGTTGAGTGCCCAGTTAAGGGTACCCAAAGTACATACCCAAGAGTAAGCAGACATTTTAGTAATTTTCAAAAGGTATGTCCTTTATAGTTTTTTTTTTTTACTTCCACTTTTGTCTTCCCAATTTTTTTTTGGTGTAAATTGGGACTATTTTCATCATAACCAGTTCACAAAATTTTTTGCATTTGTATGACACATATATAACCAGGTTTAGAGTTCAGGTGGACATGGGACAACGTGAACATATTTGTAATAATGTAACAACAATAATGAAAGGAGAATACCCAGTCCAAGAAAAGGTATTATAGAAAAGACATATCTTCAAAGAAGAGGATATACATATATATATATATATATATATATATGCATGTATGTATGAAAGAGTTAAAAAGTCTAAAATAAACATCATTTTATTAAAAAATTCAAAAGTACCCCAACTCCATCTTTTTTCCACTGCATACTTGTGCGTTCGGATGTGCACGCAACTCAATCTCATATCGGGGCTTCGGGTCTGCAGGCGGTGGAGAGAAGAAATTGCACTTTGGCCACCATTATTGTCATGGGATATCGCATGTTGATTTCTCAATCGATGCGATGCTGTGGATGAGATATCACTTTAAAAAATCTGAAATTGGATCTCGAATTGATGGACTAGCATTTGCTTATCCATCTATAGGAACAAGTTTTCTCAGACATCTTAGACTTAACTTCTTGCTTAAGTGGGCATCCGATATACTTCTGCTGACGTATGTGGAGGGCTACATATCTATATGATCCAATATATTGCATGCCCCAAGGTCCGATGTGTATAGGTTAAAAGTGAAAACTGGAAGGACTGCACTTTCTTAGGCATGAAGTAACATAAAGCACCCATCTAAATAGATCTGTTTTCTCTTCTTCATGGTTCATAGCTGTTATGTGTTCTTTTTTGTCACTTTCTGGTTTTCAATCTTTTTCATTGGAGGAAAGAGATCCAGGGAAATTGTGTATAGTCACTCACGCTCGGTTAGACTTCTGATAAGCATCCCCCATTTTGTCTACCTATTTAGTGGTTGTTCTTATTATGAAAACTGTATGAGTGTCCCTGCTGCCAAATGATTCCTTAAAAGTAGTGGAGCCGCATTGCGGATTTTGTAAGCAATTTCCAGTACCAGTCATTGATACTTCTTTTTTTTAAATTTTTTTTATATACCTTAAATTTGAAAGTTAAACTAATACTACCCCCAGTCAGAAATTTGGCTTTGCTACTACCCCTTTAGGGTTCTATTTTTCTTCAGATTGATCTCTAGCTGAAAACCATTTTGGTGATTTTTGAACTCTGGTTAGTTTGAAGGCGTGAAGCGTAGATTCTCCATCCAACATGCACCAAACTCCACAAGTTAGTGATGTACTCCATATTTTGGTGATTGATTATAACCTTGCTTAGCTTATCTTGCAATCAAGTTGAGGAGTTACCATGTTCTAAGTTTAAACTATATAGTTTTCCAGTACCTAACAAAAATTCTTGTATAATAATGTAATTGCACTGCATGAACTTCCGGCAGCCACTGCTTGTCAAATCAAATAGGTTTTTGTGTTCTGAAACTGTCGAGGGAGCCCCTCGTTCTATTCATGAGACATCAAATAGGTAATTAAATATACAAATGACAGTAATTAATCCACTTTCTATGTCATAATTTATAGATACCAAGATTGGAACATCTTGCCAGGGGACTTGCGGTGGCTGGTGACATTAGCTAGTGATATAACAAGTTCTTGCGTCATTTACCGGGGATTGCATGCAACTTTTTGTGTTTTCTGCATCCTTCAACACAATCCAAGCAATTTTAAGTAATAGCGTTTGAATATTCTTGTGTTGAAGAATTCCAATAACCATTTGATCAATAAGAGAGACATCTTAACGTATTCCTTAGGTAACCACAATAAGTGGTGAACATGCTGTAAGAAGGCAAGTATTGAAGCGAAGTGTGGGTTGCTGTGCACCATTGCCCTGCAACAGTATTGTTGAGACGATGCTGGACCTAGTCACTGTCACATCATAGTCCCCACATCAGACCCAGGTCGGTGACTCAAGTTCCCTTGAGCCAAAAAGTCTTGGCTCCACCACTAAAGAAGGGTTTGAGATCATAAGTTGGCGGGCTAGCGTGAAATTATTCATGTCATGAGGAAGCAATTTTTTGAAAGGTCATAGTAATTTTGCTTTCCTGGGCCACCCTACATCCTTTGATGGGATATTCATATGATCCATCTATTGAACAAGTTGACTGGAAAATAAACGAATGTCATCATACTTTAAACTTGTTTAAGGGTAATTACAATGGCTGATTAACAACTGATTTGCACGATCATTTCTGAATATTCAAGTGATTCAAAGATGAACCTCCACAGCTGGATGGTTATTTGTTTGTTTGGTGTTGATAAAAAACATCACAAAAGATGCATTTGCAACAATCAATTGCTTGACCATGGTTTTCAATTATGGAATCCAACTTTCATGGCAGTTTTTAACAATACAAAATAACCATCCGAGCACAGAAATAGCTGCCTAATTTCAAGACACACACGCACTCATATATATATATATATATATATATATATATATATATATATATATATATATCCCTGCTTTGTTTGATGCTTCTAGTATGTTTTCTATCTGGGAAGATGCCTAACCCAACAAATAACAAACATTATCTAAGTCTACAGATGACCTTGCTCAATTATATGTGTAAACTAGTCATGATTCATTATTTATTTTGTGACAATGAAATAAGAACATTTTATTTAGGATTTACCATCACAGAGGCTGATTCTGTTGAATTTCAATGAACCTGCAACTGTGGGACACTTGACACAGAATTGGCTCTAGGGATGAAATACCCCTCTTGTTGAGCGGTAGGATGAAATACTCCTCTTGCTCACTGGGCACAAGGGAAGATCTCTATAGAGTGTACTTATTTTTTGAATTGGTTCAGTCTTAACACAAAAAATATGGTCGATTGAATGCTAGTTGGGTCTGGCTCATGGCAAACATTGGCCAAAGAAACACTCGATTTATGAGTCATTTGACCCAAATCATGAAAATGTTTAATTGATAACATATTTTTTCTGGACTTATTAAGAAAGAAAATGATGGCTATTAATTACCAGACCCTTCAAGATTTTATCATCTAGCTAGCCCTAGTCCAGCTTCATCCACATTTTCTTGTCATTTTGTGCTTTCCCAGCGTGCAAATCAAAATAAAGTTCTTAATTAAATGTTAGAATTAATCATCATTAAAATAATTTCTATTTGAACTACAACTTGAAAACAACTTGGATTTCTATCACCCCATGTATCTACAATTTATTGCCTTCTGCACCAAATTTCCTCCTCCTCCCCATGAGACTCTGTCAATTCTTCACATGGAACAACCTCCCAGATAGTAGCAGCTTTATTTCCCTGTTCAATTTTTGCCAGTGCCCTAGACAACTTCTCTTGAGGCTCTTAATTCTGTTGAACAAATTTGGCCACCTGGTTATTATTCAATCTCATAAGACAATACTTGCAACTGTAGGAAACTTAATTTGAAGAAAGAAACAATATTGTAAAAGCAGTATCATATCACTTATGGATCGGGCTAACCTATACATGTATGGTAACATATTGTAAATTTATTTTTGTAATGCATTCACAATTAAAAAAAAAAGTAGCGATAAATTCTGATAAAACCAAGAAAAATGTTTCCTATATAAAACAACTTATCACAATATTATACACATTATAAAAATTCACAAATCTTCATCTACAGACATAATAATGATAAGATATGATAAACATGATAAAACTTGAGGTCTTAAAGACTTTTACAATAAACTTTTTACTATTTTTACATCATATTATCAAACATTTATAATATGCAACAAAAACCAACAGACCTCTTACAACATATATATATATATATATACACACACACACACACACACACACACTACTTGGATCACAAACTAAAGCCAACAGAGCTCTTACATCATATATATACATATATGTATATATATATATATGCAGACACACACGCACTACTTCGATCACAAACAAAAACCAACACACCTCTTATATTTGTGTTAAAAAGTGTTCTGAACAAAATATGAATCTCCTAATGTCTTCATTTTAAACACTAATTTAATCTAAACAATGTTTAAGTTCAAATTACTTTTATAAAAAAAAGTATTTTTTTTACTATTAAAATTTTGATGTTATCAGTGCCGTTCCTTTTTTAATAATTATGGTATATTAATAAAATAAAAAATAATTAACTTAATGTATGTTTATCACCAAATATATTTTAAGATAGTGGTAAGTTATAAAGAAAAGAAATTTTAATAGGCCCGGCTTCTGTACCTTACCTAAGTGGTATGTTATTTATATATACATATATATGCACATGCACACACACGAGAGAGAGAGAGAGAGAGAGAGAGAGAGAGAGAGAGAGAGAGAGAGAGAGTATTAAATGAAACTAAAAACATCCAAAGAGTAATGGAAGCCACAGTACAACTCAAAAAAAAAAGGATGAAACAAAAGAAAATAGAAGCAGTGGAGAAGAAGAGAGGAACCAATCCGACAGCGAGAAATCCCTTAGGATAGCTAAAAGCTCCATTCTTAGGGTTTGCAATAAGTGGTGGAAAACAAAACGCGCTTTAGGAAAAAAGACTTAATTGGGAATGATCCAAATCTTCCACCAGAAAATACAAAACCATGTATGCCAACTTCAAATACAGATGGCACATGGATCTAAAACTTCAGTTTAAAGGAATTAGACATTTTCCTCTTGTTGACAAATCTAGCACAGCTCTATGTTACAGAAATTTCCTAATAGCCATTGGTCAGCAAAACTAACCAAAATATCTTGGTCCGTTTCTTGTGAAGTTACATCATGTTTTGCATGTCTCCATTTATTTTGTAGCTCTAAAACAATTAATGACGTCGACTTTTCTCTATATGCCACAGCTTTCTTAAACTCCAAATCTGTCAACCCTAAAAGGTCACTGCTCTTCCCTATCAAGCTGTAGCAGGATGTCCCCAGCACGGATTTTCTGTGAGTTCTCAAAAGCAACAACGTAGCAATGTCTTCTAGGTGATTGTCACCTCAATCCATCAAAAGATGCATTTGCAATGATCAGTTGCTTGACCATGGTTTTAAATAATGGAATAAAATTTTTACAGAAGTTTTAATGATACAAAACAACCATTTGAGCACAAAAATATCTGCCCAATTTCAATATACACACACACACACAGATATATATATATATATATATATATATATATATATGCCACACACCTTAATTAGGTCGTCATGCCACACACCTTAATTAGGTCAAAGATGCATCACTCAGATGTTTTGAGGCATTCTTTTAGGTGATGCACAGAGACCTCATGCAGGTGTGCACCTCTAACAACACTGGTTTAGGCTACTTGTCAAAGAAAGAAAAATCTGACAGACGAATATTCCATGCATGACTCTTTTTCTGTCCACATCTTTTGTTAATCTTTCCACCTTAAGAGCTGTTCGAGAATAAAAAAACAAATCAGGCCAAATCAGAGAGAGCGAGAGAGAGAGAGAAAGAGGGTGATCACATTTGCTCATGATGAGAGCAATGAGTGGAGAGCGTTCAGCTGAGTTTGGGTGGACATGGGCCAACACGAACATATTTGCATTAATAAAACAGAAGAGCGTGTCTGGTCCAAGAAGGTACTCTATATAGAGAAGATATATCTTGTAAGAAAAAGATGACAAAGAAGATTGATTATATATATATATATATATATATATCCTGTAGAAACGGGTTGTCAAAACAGGTTATATGTAAAAAAATTGTGTATATGGGTACTTAATGACCAAAATATCTCTTTTTATAGTAGAAAAGGAACATTTTAAAAGGGTAAAAAAGGTTATGAAAAAATTTAAAAGTGTAAAATAGACATAGTATGCCATTAAAAAATTCAGAAATAACCCAACCTTCATCTTTTTTCCTATGATATTGTATACTTGTGGATCCACAGAAGTGTGCTGCAGCTTGATCTCATATCTCATATCGGGCATTGACCAGTTCCACAGATTCAAGTGGCCGAAGAAGAAGAAAGAGGAGAGTGGGTTGGTGGAGGAGGAGAAACTGCACTTTAAACACCAGCATTGTCATGGGATGTCGCTCGTCGATTTCTTCAATCGATGCGGCTTGAGTTTTCGACACTGAAGGTCAACAGTGAAGCTCTCTCTAAAGAACGTAGGTGACCTTAGACTTAATTTCTTGCTTAGGTGGGCATTTGAGATCATTTTAGTGACGTACGTGGAGGGCTATATATCTATATGATCCAATATATTGCATGCCTAAGGTGTGATTTGTACAAGTGAAAAGTGAAAACTGGAAGGAAAGTACCTCTAACATCACAAAGCACCCATCTAAATATGCTTTCTATATCAAAATTTTATCCCTCTATACATATCATTCTTGCAGCCAAAACAATACCAAGAGCCAAATTTTTCATTATAACTCGTGACCATTGAAAGTTGATCAAACAAACTGATGGTCGCTAACATCATCTCTAAGAACTGATCGCCTTTTAACCAATACTTCTGGCTCAAACCGGACTGTTGCTTTAATGCCCATGTTTTTCTTTTTCTTTTTTATTTATTATCACAAAAATTCTAATAAGAGTATAGGCTATAATTGGTAGATTCAATAACTGATAAAAATAGTTGAAACTGTCCACTATATCCTAAAGGGGGCAGTCATGGAAAGAAATCAATGGCTTACCAAATATATACCCTGGTAGAAGTGGTAACTGAAAATATTAAAAGAAATAAATATGAGAAGCCTTCCTGAGAAAAATCATTTGTGGGTGTTGCTCACCATGTATTGGCCTTATTTAACCCCATACCTCAGGTTCCAATTTGCTGCAGCCATAGGGGGAAGGGTTCCAGCAGTTAGAAATTAGGAAAAAGTCAAAACAAACCCTTGTTTTCCTGCATCTCGGGGTGAAGATCAAGATCAAAGAGGCACAGGTCCACGTGACTGTTATCCGCAGCTTGGAGGATCAAGAAAGCCAAGGAGCTAGGGTGCTGACAGTAAAAAATCAGGGGCTGTACAGTTAGAGAGACCATGGTAAGTGTTATAAAGTTTCTTTTATAAATAATCTATATAGGTAGGTATATATATATGTATAAAGCAAGGAGAATTCTACTTGGTGGGGCTGAAATGATACATGTAAATGCATGTTTTACAAGAAAATCGTGTTACACTGCCTTGGAACGCAGCCTTCTTGGCAGACTGAATTGATTGCAGCATAGAGCAATAAGGTATGGGAATACTCAGCTATGAGTGCAGCATGTAGCCCTTGTACTTTTTTTGCTTGTATATATATATATATATATATATATATATATACATATATATACCTACCTATATATTTACGCGAATCTATGTTTACGTGCCTAGATATGAATAGATGTGTGAAGTGTTATATTCTGGAAATGATACACAACACTCTTAGACTTAGACATCTCTGATTGCCTAAAAATAAATATATATATGCATGTATGAGGTGTAATTACCTGTGTGCAGAAAAATAAATGGGTATTTTTAGGGTAATACATGTGCTGTTTGTGAAAGAATATATATAATGTGGTACTATGTTCATAATATAGCTATATGAAGCACACTGTGACACCCTTGTGCTGGAATTGTCTGTAACATGTGTTTCTAGTTCCATGAAGGTTTAAGTATGCTGAAATTGATGGTATGTGCACATGAAAGTAAATTGGAACCAGTTTGAACTGCTGTGGAACTTGAGGAACTAGGAATGATTCTAGGCAACTCAATAAGAGGTAAACTCTCTTTTAGCTCATCAATAGGTCTAGACTTAATACATTCAGATCTGGACGACGACTTTAGCTAACTTGAAATGTTTGAGGCAGTAAAAGAGGGACCACAATGAGAGTATAAAAAATTTCTTTCGTCAAAAATAACATGTCTAGATATGATGACATGATTACAGATTGGATTGTAACAAACACAACCTTTATGACAGCTGCCATACCCAATGAAGACGCAGGTTTGAGCTTTGGCTTCTAGTTTTGAAGCACGTTTAGGCCCATTCAATGGATAGACGGAACAACCAAAGGTTCTTAGATGACTGTATTTGGGAACTTCATGCAGGAGCTTCTCATACGACATCATTTGCAAGTCTGCAAAAGGCAACCTGTTAATAAGAAGAACAACAGTTTTAAAATCTTGAAACCAAATTTTTTGTGGCATATTGGCATGAATAATCATGGTGAGTCTCATTTCCACCAGATGCCTATGCTTCCTTTCTACTATCTCGTTCTACTGGGATGTGTAAGGGCATGTTATCCATGGATGAATACCTTGATTTTCAAGAAATGTGCTAAATTCTTTGCTCATGAACTATCCTCCTCCATCTGAATGGAAAATTTTCATTTTTGTTTCAAGTTGACGCTCTACTATGCTTAAAAAGGTTTTAAAACATGGAAGCGTATCACTTTTCTTTGACAAGGGAAAGATCCATGAGAAGTGAGAGTAGAGGTCAACCACTAAGAAACAATACATGTACCATTCTCGTGAAGCACATGGTGCTGGTCCCCAAATATCAACACGTAACACTTAAAGAGGTTTGGTTGCATGAAATGAATTTGATATAATCAATGCATTTTTGAAGTTACACCAAATATCTCCTCCTCCATCTGAATGGAAAATGAATTTTATGCATTTTTCCAAGCACACATGAAGAACAAAAATCTAATTTATGTCTTTCATCAACAGAAATTAAACCAGCAACTTTCAATCAGTTTAACAACTGAAAGTGAGCATGTCCTAGATGCAAATGCCATAACTAAATGTCTGAGTAAGAATTTTGAGAAACCAAAGAAGTATTAGCAGTCTTTTATTGATCGTCATCTCCAATACTGAAAGGATTGCTAGTAGAGTCCTTCCTTTCTCTCGTCCATCTATAGAGTCCTCCTTTCTCAAGTGGCCCTGTGTAAAGAATTTCACCCGTCTGCATATTCTTAAAAATAAAACCATTAGAGGAAAATTCAATAGAGCATTGGTTGTCTTTGGTGAACTTTGCTACTGACATAAGATTCTTGTGTGCTTTAGGAGCATGCAAAACATTTTTCAAAACAAAGGATGACGTCTTGCTAGGTAGGTACAACGTTACCTATATTTTTAATTTGCATCTTACTACCATTGCCAACTATAATAGAATTAAAACCATGATAAGGAACTTTACCTTGCATATCTTGTTCTGAATTTGTCACATGGTGGGAGGCACCTGTGTCTGGATACCAGGCTGAGTCTTGAGTATTGCTGACATTTTCTCGGCTACTAGATAGTTTCCACGCCCATGCCCTTGTTCAGCAATAAAGGCAGTGGCAGTGGCTTCAACCTGAGTCATCTGGGATGAAGAAAGCATTCCAAGTCGTCACTCTTGAGTAATTAACTTATCATATAATTCAGACCATGAAGGCAGATCTTTGAATGCAGTAACTGTGGTAATAAAAGATTCATATTCGGAATTCAGTCCATTCAAGGTATAGAGAACAAGGTCTGTATCTGAGACAAAGTGTTGTGCACTCTGCTAAGATAATCATGTAAGAAACTAATGTGTTGAAGGTATTCAGTCTTAGACATTCCTCCCTTTTTTATGTTTTGTAATTCTTTTTTCAGGTGAATAATACGAAGATTATTTTGTGAGGCATACTATTTTTAAAGGATGCACCAAGCATCTATAGGCGTGCCAACTCGAACCAGTTGTGACATGACTGGTTGAGTCACAGTGACTTTGATCCAATTTAGTCCAATTTGGCCTTCATGATACCATAAATCATCAGCAGTATTTTCTTGTGTGTGTGCTTCATCAAGAAATTCAGGTGGAGCAGAACATATTCCATTAACATACCTGATCAAATTTTGACTTTTCATTACATTTTCAATTTGAGAACGCCAGAGAAGATAATTTGATCGATCAAGCTTGACTGAAACCAAACTTAAGAAAGCATTCCATTGTGAACCTGGTGGAGTAGAAGTGCGAGGAGCGTTAGATGAGGACAATGCAGCCATATTATACTAGAAATTTCTCCCTCGTTCAATAAACAGCCGACGAGCACAGTCAATATGATTTGTGTCTGATAAACAAAAAAGGCGACTGAGGAGGTGGATCGGGCGACTGAAGGGGCAGATAGGCCTCGGTGGTACTCCCTTGTTAGCACGCTCCTTGGTGAACAGGTGAACACAAAAGGAAACAGCATGCCCCTTGGTGACGGCTAGAAACAGCGTGACCTTCCCTTGTTGAGAAAGAGCGTGGCCTTCCTTAGACAGAAAAGGAGGCGCGTGCCTCGGTGAAGGCAGGAAACAACACACTCCAAAAGGAAGGCACGTGCCTCAATGAAGGCAGGAAACAACACACTCGGTGTCACACCCTTGTTCAAACACTAAAAGGAGCAGCACACTCCTCGGTGAAACAGTGCTGTCCTCGGTGAAGACAAGAAGCAGCACGCTCCTCGGTGAAGACAGGAAGACAAGAAGCAGCATGCTCCTCGGTGAAGACAGGAAGCAGCACACTCCTCTGTGGTTTCCCTGGTTATGCCAAAAACTGTGGATGTAGGAAGAGGAACAGGAGACGCACCAGGGGGTGCAGCAAAGAGAGTGGCTGGAAAACGATGGTGGCGGCATCAAACAATGATCGTGATACAGACAGGTGAAGCGTGGCTTTACAAAGATGCAAAATATGGAAGACCACGGTGGAAGCAGTTGCAGGCTTTGATACCAAGTTGAAAGAAAAGATGAACACACAGGTGTAACGAGGTTCGGCTAAAATCAGCCTACATTCACACAATGACTCTCTCTTCTATTCTATAACCACAGAGAGAGTACATATATTTATAGTCACTTTATACAAGTTAGATCCTTGATTTTAGGATCTTGATTTACACGACAGATTTGGGCAAAATTATAGAAAAAGATAGGGGAAATGATTTCTTTCTCATTTAGAGAAGATTGGTCAGTTTTGGATAGCTCTTGAGTTTTGGAAACCGTACCCTGTCCTTTGTAACTGATCTTGATCATATCCGTTCCATAGATCTTATCATTGTTAGCAAATCTAGCACAGCCCTATGTTACAGAAATTTCTGAATATTTTCTCCAAGAAGGTCATTCTGCTGGACCAGAAACCCCGGAAGAGGCTTGGTGATTCTTATGAGAGAGATGGGCTCTATCTACTACATTAACTTGAACACAAACAAGGCACTTCCAGCTGACAAGAAGAATGAAGAATCACTCTTATGGCACTATAGGTTGGGATATTTGTTTGATCTAATTCTCAAAACTGTGTTTCTTAAGCTCGTCTACAATTTTCCAGTATGTGAGACATGCAATTACGCAAAGATGACTGGACAATCATTTCTTGAATCTGAAATAAAAAGCCAATATTGCTTCAACTTGGTTCAGGCCGAAGTATGGGGCCCAGCTCCTGCTGTTTCCAACTTTATTTTCAGATACTTTCTCCTGTTAAAAGATGACAAATCATGGATGAGTTGGGTGTTCTTTCTCAAGAAAAAAAGGATGAAGTCTTTTTTATTAGCAGGCATTGCATGGCCACTAGCAATATCTTATATTAACAAAAGTCACGCACTGGGTGAATTTTATCCAATCATAAGACTGTGAAAGGTTCCAGATTGGGTTGAGAAGGACTTGGTTTCACATGCAATTCCCACAAATATTATTAACCGACAAATTTTTGGTGGTGGCGAACCCTCTGCTAGGTTAAAAGAATCAAAACTTAGCTGGAACAATCTTGACATCAGGGCTGGGGCTTGTTCTCTCTATATGTTTGAAGTTGAACTCTTGTCCTCAGAAGAGGGGTCGACCTTTTAGTTGTTGTTAGCTCATAGCCATCTAGACATCCTCTGTCTTTCTCACTCCTCTTTTTTGCTTCTATTGTCGTTTCTTTGCTGTTCTTAATTTGTAATTTGGTGCTTTCTTGTCATCTATTTTATAATATCTTTTTTTAATTTATCTATGAAAATTGGTTCAGTCAACCTATTTGAATCGTACCAGTTTGTTATCGGCCCGATATTTGATCAAATTATAATTGGAATGCAGATTTCTATATTTTATTAAATAATCTTATTCCTAGTCCCATGAGTTCTTTTCGGCGATTGCCTGGGCCTCCCTTTTTACACTCCTACGCATGTCCAATGATATTGGATCGTGTAGGTCGGTGCAGGGTTGGAGTATTCTTTTTTTATAAAGCTGTGTATATTTTGGAATATTTACTTTTTCATAAACCCTTTTTGTCCTTCTAAAAGTATTTTTGTTTTTACTTAGACATGTTATTTTGGTTATTAAGCACCCATTTGCATAATTTTTCATGCATAAGACCATATAAGACACTAATTTTAGATCCAGCCTTCCATAATGCTCATTCCCATGTGAGTAGAGTCAAATGTCCTTCAGCTGGCTTACATAGTGCTTCCAAGTTCCATCCTTGCACTAGTATAGCACATTGCTCTCGATCCGACCAGGTCCACTGGAAACTGAAAGCATGTCATCGTCGTTTAAGAAAAGTCATTCCTGGGATTCAAAGAAAAGTTGGCTGAATTTTTCTCCTTTAACTGGCCCTTGCATCCAATTAAGATGAACCGATACAATTAATTTCTAGTAACTAACACTTACAAGTACATCATATGTTCATATATATATATGTATATATATATATATATATATATATATAAAGTAATTGAAATCAGCTATTTTTTTGTTTTGTGTGGATAAAAACCATCACAGTGCATTTGCATTGACCAGTTGTTTGAGCATGATGTTTTGAAAGCAGTGTTTATTTATACAAAATAACAAAATAACCACTCTACTGCAGAAGTAGCTGCCTGGAATGTATGAAGTTATTAACATGAATATAACTAAAGTTTGTGCGGCACCATCCAGCATGTACCTCCACCACGGGACTTACCATCGCACAAGATGATTCAGTTGAATTTGAATGAACCTGCAATTGTGGGTCACCTTATACAGGATATGTTCTGTCACTAGGGAAGATCTCTATATTAAAATTTAAATTTGTTCTGTCTTAACTTAAAGTACAAGGTCGGCCGAATGCTATTGGGCCCAGCTATCATTAATTACCAAATAAGCACTTTATTAATTTGTCAGTCATTTGACCCAAATAATGCCAATGTTTAATTGATACCATATTTTTTTCGTTTAAGATTTAGAAAAAGAATTATGTCAATTAATTATCCGACATTTCATGATTTTGTCATCTAGCTACCTCTAGCTTTGATAATCATAGCACTAACTTCATCCACATTTTCTTTTCCCCGGCCCTGCAAATTAATCATCGTCAAAAACATTTGCATAAAATTAGATCAAATTGATAGATATAAATTTCAAAAAATAACAAAGTATATTATTTTGCAAACATGTACGAAGGTTATTATAATGTACTGCTGAAGTTGAAAAAAACAAAATCATTATCAATAGAATATTGATAAAAAAAAACATATAAAGATAAAGAAAATATTGCGTGAGCCCCCCGATCGTCAGGAAGGGGATGTTCAAGTAATATTGACAAAGTTACTCTTTGATGTAGATTCATTACTTATTCTTTCTATTAAAAGCGACGGCAGCCTAACTCCGAGCAGAGTTTGCATCGAAAGTGACAAAGAAAATTGTGGTGGTGTACTTATGTCCGGATGGTTTGAGAGATTGATTCAATGCATTGAAAGGTATGCTTTAAAGGATCCTCAGCTTAAACAAACTAAAGATTTATGTAGCATGGATCTTAAATCCACGTATATTAAAAATGATAGATTTAAGGTCGGACCGGGGGGAGTTTCAACCTGATCTGGTCCCTGGTGAAACAAATACAACCACAACAATAAAAACAAGCTATTGGCAATGCCTTTTGTCGTTGCAAATGAGATTATTGCCAACTCGCAAAAGTCCAATACTCGTCCTTGCCCTTTGCAGTGTTGCCAAAGTTTCGCTAGCCTCGGATCACCTGCTGCCATTTTAGAAGTGCACGGACTGGTCATTCCCAGCTTTTATCCAATGACATGCCCGTGTTGAGAAAGCTTGACAAATCAATGTAAATTTGAAAATTTACATGGACAACGACAGATTCAGATTAGACATCCCTATCAAGTTTGAATTAAGAATGCATTTATAAAAGAAAGAATCGTTAAAATTTACTTGTTTCCACCATTCTTTCCGTTCTACTTCAAACTTCTCAGCCATGGAAAAATGATGTATTTGATGTAATCCAAGCATGGCTTTCCTTCAACAATATTGGGCGGGCAGTAAGCTTCTTGATTTCCACATCAACTTCTGCCTACAAGATCCAAGATCAAAGAATAGATCAGTTTTCAGCACAAAGAAACTAACCAGCGTCAATCAATAGGACAAGCTTCTACAACAGGAAGAAACTAATCTAGCATGCACCTTAGAAAGGACAAGCTTCTGTGAATCAATCATGCCCATCGAGTCTAGATCTTGATTAACTCTCCACTCCTTGCTGACATCCACATCTGCAGTGCCTGATACGACCATAACTAGTTCAGATCTGATGAGATGACTCAGATGTTCTCTAGAAGAGAAATTAACTCATGATCAACTAAGTCAAAACCAGCTTCATGCCATCAAGGGACAAAATGGAAGTTCCGACTAAAATTGACTTGATACTGATAAACTACAAAAAAAAGGAGGAAATTAAGAAATTCAAACTGTTACAGTCTTAATATATTAGAAGCAAAGTAGTTTACAAATCAAATCATGAGAATATATATTGTTACATTAAAGAGAGGCAGCTCTTTGAAAATGCACCATGTCTCAAACAGCAACTATGTGTTTCAACCACTATACTAAGTAGTAAGTAGATTACACCTGTGACATGTAACTTGTTTCCAATAGCTATAGGTGTGCCATGAGTCTTAAGAATTATATTTATAAATTTACCAATACATTCTACTTGTTGAGTAAATTGGCCAATAGAAGATATACCAAGATAAGATCGAGAGAAAGGATTAAGTAGACCAAGTAAGGTTACTAAAAATAGCAAGAAGGCAATAGACAGTATAAAGCCTATAAGCCCAAAAGATCTTGGATCCTCCATGAGCAGCAATTAGGGCACGGCCATCAGCAAAGAGGAATTCCTACATCCATATCAGTGCTACATAGTAATGAGACTGAATAATCATCTTACCCATGTGTTCCAGGAGGAAGGCCTTGAAGTTGTTCAGTATAAGGTGGCATATCGAAAAGTACAAAGTCATAAAATTCTTGATAAATAAGTAGATTGTATTGATTTCCAAATAAATATATTCATGCATACAAAGTATGTGGAATGGATCAAAGAAAGTAGGTCTTACAAAAGCTTTGAATGCTGGACGATGTGCAGCCATCTCATATAAGCAGTTTGCAAACCATATCCAAAACTTATACTAAAAAAGTTAGTACAATTATCATACAAAAATATTGGCCATCATGGAAAAAACGAGAGAGAGAAGAGACCAAATGTCATATTTGAAACCATATTGAATGGCTGAATATAGATCGTTAGAGAGAGTTATAAGATTACATAGGTTAGCGACAATCTACTTCACCCATTTTCAAAGACCCAGAGGAATTAATCAACAAAAGAATATCCAAAACAAAACGAGCAGAAGCTACGGTAAAAATGCATGCTTGAAATGTAGAATGCTTTGTAGCTGCACCTACTAAAAACACTCGATATTCTCCTTGACTTAGCTATTACTTACAAGACACACTATTAGAAAAGTGACTCGTAAAGGATGGTAGAGACATTATGGAGGATGACCATCATACCACATGCAAGATAGCGTGTGTATAAAAATATCAATAAACATGCATTAAAAGATAGATATAAATATGTAGATAAATAGCTATATGTAATACATAAATAAATAGAAAACTAATGTAAATGTGTACGACATTATCACTTCAAATAATATGTCACCTTTGAGTCTTTGATAACTTTGAAGAAACGAAATGTAAAATTAGGACTCGTGTGTAAAAAAAGTGTAGCAAATACTGCCAAACTACCTTATAGGTATCCGCACTACCCTTTCAAGATAATCTAAGATGCCCTCTATTGTTCCTTGCAACACCACCTTTAAAGACAAATAAAATAAAACATCAACCTCGTATTTGAAAAGAATTAACATGGCATTATTATAAGACTTGTCAGTTTCACAAAGAAAAAAACCTCAAAATGATCAAATGTAGTCAGACTAGGAGAAAAGATAATGAAAGATATACAAAATGTGTCATTTCTAAGATTATAAGATTCTAACTTTTAGAACTATTGTAAATGTGTCATTGACTTGAGGATACAACGTCGAGCTCGACTCACTTAACGCGTTTATATTAATTTATTACTTCTTATTTCTTTTAACTCATTCAACTGGTTTTTTAATTAATTCAACTATAAACATTTGTCTAACTATTCATGCTAGTGGAGCTGGTTTTAAATGGATCGAGTTCTTACAACTCGAACTCGATCTTTGAGTATAAATTTAAGCTTGAGCTCAACTCGTTTCAAGTCAAGCTTTTACAATGGAGCTCGAGTCAAGCCCAAGTTGATTTTGACTCTTACATTAGGCATCTGACTGAATCACACCCTTAAAGAACTTATGCTTCTGCTATTCATATAAATAGTTTTTTGGTAGGAGGATGACATGAAGTTTTACAAAAGCAGTTTAAAAAGCAAAACAAAACAAAAAAAAGGCTAACAAGATAAGCGGATCGTGTTTGGCTCATAAGAACTGAGATTATGAACCGGGTTGTATCGGACCAGTTGACTGAGTCGATCCAGCTCAGGTCTTAACTGGGGTCAATGATATCACATGAACATTATTTTTGGGGTCCCACCAGCATGTGGTTGCAGGCGGTGATCGTCTCGATGAGCATCATCATCCCATCCCTATCTAAAACTCATCCTTATCTGGTTCACTGTGATCTATGGGGGTTCAACGGCTCTTTTTTCATGTCTCCCTGACCCTGCCTTCAAATTTAGGGAGGGAGTTGAACGTGCAATAACCAGAAACACACAATTATGACCAAATAAAACCCTTACTTATAGGTGACAAAAGTCTATAACTTTTGTTCCTACAATAAACAATTCATTTCTAAGTGTTGGACTTTTTTCATGGCTGGACCTTAGCCCTGTGTACATTCAGTTGGTGCAAAAGAAAGCAGTCTGTTGCCCAGATCATACTTGACATGCATGTTCTGCTGTGCAATATTCCCAAAGATGGGCATCTCTCCATCTTTAATGGCTAAGCAAGCGATTCCACTTCTAAACATTGCAAAGATATTTGAAGGTGGCAGCTTCCAGTCTGCATTAGCGAAATGAAAGGTCATCTCCGGCAACCCTTCATATGGATCACCATTGTTCTCTACATGGTAACGCAGCAAATCTTGCTCAGGAGGATAGAAGCGTTCACGGTTTATGACATTTGCCGCTTGAACATACACATCTTTTGCAAGAAAAGTCAGGCTGGTACCTGAGTCAATGATGATCGATCTGGCATCTCCCAACAATGCAGTCGTCTGTGCACCACCAAATTGTATGTTGAGTCTGCTGTTCCCGACACTTATGTTTGTCAGGATGAGCACATAAAAGCTGCCTTCACCACCATCTGATGCCATCGGCGTCTCTTGAACGTTTTCTGTGCCTGAAAACGGTGCATCCTCACCGAATTTGAGCTGTCCCGTGGAATTGTTTTCATTGCTATACGGGGGAAGACAGTAAGCAAATTTGTCATCAATGGAAGAGCCAATCTGTTTAACAAGAGAGAGAGGACCACGGCCAAGGCCAGGAACTTTACGCAGGGCAGAATCAGGATTATCTTCATGATGAACAGAACCAAAGACAATTCCTTCATGCTTGATGGTGTAGGCACCATTGTCAAACAAGAGCATCTCGGAGGCTAGGACTCCTTCTACTTCGGAATTTGCTCTATAGGAATATCTGAAACAGCAAAGTTGGTCGCTGGTGCAACGATTGTCATGCAATTCCGTGCAAAAGCTGGTGGAGCATCTCCTGTTCTTGTAGGTGGACGACTGAAGTGGATCAAACATTGGTGTTTTAACATGGCAGTTGTCACAATGGCAGCATGTTGTCCATATGAGGTTGCTACCAGCGTCTATAATGGCCCAGTACAGGCTGGATGGGGTACCTAGCGAGAGTTTCACGAGAAACTCACCAGGACCAGCCATCACAGGGCTGGAGATCACACTGGTGGTATTGGAAAACCGTGAAGCAATGCTGTGGGAGCGCAACATGGAGGGCGGAGCCTCCTGCTCAGCTCGTTGAGCTAGAGGGGATGAAGGGTCATAGAGAGGTGACAGTGATGAGTCTCGATGAAAGAGGTCTATAGAGAAGCCGAGAAGTTTGGAAGCGAAGATTGTGGTAGGGTTAGGCAGTATTGCAAGTAGGAGCAGCTGCAGGAGGAGCTGAATGCTAAGGGGGAGAAGGTTGCCATAGTGAGGACTAAAAGGTTGCTGTACTAAGGATAAATGTGTTGATATTTATAACGGAAGAAATAGTTATGGTGGCCGCTGATGAAGGGAAGCATTTGGATTTGAAAATTCTGCAAAAAAAAAAAAGACGTGGCTGAACTGAGTTACATATTCCTTTGTTTAACCAGTAACCATCACAATGGAGAAAAGTGGTAGCATCTTCCAATTGTAAAGCTAAGGTATAACAATGACAAACATTTGAAGACTTTCAAACACAAAAGGAAGGCAGAAGACACTTTAACGTATTACTTAAGTGACCGCAATAACTGTTGAATATGTTGGAAGAAGAGATTGTCCTAATGGTGTTTGAAAATTTTTTTTAGGCATCTGGGGTGGAGCCAAGGGAGGCTCGCATGGCCCTGGCCCCACCTCAATTTTTTTTAAAAAAAATTATATGTAAATTTTAGTAAATTTCACTTGTCCTATATAAAAATTTTGAAAAATGATATTTTGACCTTAGTCAAAATTTAGAAACATTAATTTGGCCCTTCTCATGAAAATTTTTTGGCTCTGTCCCTATAACACATGGTAGTCCCTGCTCCAAAACCTGTCCATTGACCTCCTTAATCCGTGAACCTTGAAGTGTTTGGAAAATCTTTCTCCCACACGATCCCTCTCTATACATATATATATATATATACAAATGTCTTTCCACCCCACGATATTTTGGGCTCTCATCTGGTGATAGTTCATGGGGTAGAGGCTGATGCAGTGAGGGTTTGCAGGTATGCTATGTCCATTTTGGCCATATCATATACCTCTTTTATATTTTTATATATATAGCAAAAAATTAAATGGTGACTCTGATTATTCAGTGTTACTCTACTTGTTCATAAGGACTATTTGATTCATTATAATGAATGGACGAGAGAAAACTAAAGAAAAAAAAAGTAAATGGGTATTTTTGTCATCTAGTATTAGTTTATACCTTTTTTTTTTCTTCATCTTTCTCTCAACCGTTAAGTGGGTGAATGTGTATATAGCAGTAATTGGCTGGCGTTACATGGCTACTAACAATATTTTATGTTATCAAAGTCTTGCATTGAGTGATGTTTATCCACTCTCAAGACTGTAAAAGGTTTCATGTTTGAGTTGAAGTTGGACTTGCATTTTGTTCTTAAATCAAAATTCCAAACCATCAAATGCCCCCTAAAAGAGCGGTTGACCGTTTGTTTGTTTGTGGCCATTCTCTCGGGCCAGGCTATCTATAACAGCGTGTAGTCATCTCCTTCTCGGGCCCAACGATGCCTGTGAGTGGGGCCAAATATCCATCAACTAGTATAGTGCTTCCACTCCAGTTGCAGTATAGAAATGTAGCACCAACATGACTCGCGCTCCGTTAGACTTATGCTAAGCATCACCCTTTCCGTCTACCTACTTAGGGGTTGTTCTTATTTTGAAAATTTTATGAGTGTCCCTGCTGTTAAATGACTCTTTAACAATATTGGAGCCACAGTGTGGATATTGTAAGCAATTTCCCTTACCAGTCATTGATACTAGTTTTTAAAACTTTTAATATACCTTAAAGTTGAAAATTAAACTAATATTGCACCTTAGCCAGAAATTTTGGGATTTGCCACTACCCCTTTAGGGTTCTATTTTTCTTCAGCTTGTTCTCTCGCTGAAAACCATTTTGGTGATTTTCTTCAGGATTGCGTGCAACTTTTTGTGTTTCTGCACCCTTCTCCAAAATCCAAGCAATGCTAATTAATAACGTTTGAATATTCTCGTGTTGAAGAATTCCAATCATAAATTCATCAAGAACAGAGACATCTTAACGTATCCCTTAGGTAACCACAGTAAGCGTTGAACATGCTGTAGGAGGGAAAGTATTGAAGCTAAGTGTGGGTTGCTGTGCACCGTTGCCTATACCAGTCAGTCAAAAATATATTGTGGTGATGCTGGACCCAGCTTCTGTCACATCATAGTGCCCACGTTTGATGTGACTCACGTGCCCTCCAGCCAAACAGGCTGGCCTCCGCCACTAAAAATGGGTTGGGATCACAAGTTGGCGGGTTGGCATGAGCTTATTCGTGTCATGAGAAATCAATTTTTTGATGGGATATTCATATGATCCATCTATTCTGGAAGGTTGACTGCAAAATAGGCGAATGTCATCATACTTTAAACATGTTTAACGATTAAAATTGGTGATTAAAGGGATTCAAATAAAAGTTCATCTATTTTTTTTCTCTTTGAACTGGCCTTTGTGTCCAATTAAGACGAACCTCTACAGCTGGATGGTTATTTTCTTGTTGGGTGTTGATAAAAACCAATGCAAATGATGCATTTGCAATGATCAATTGCTTGACCATGGTTTTCAATGATGGAATAGAACTTTTATGGCAGTTTTTAGCAACACAAAACAACCATCCGAGCATAGAAACAGCTGTGATTTCAATACACACACACACACACACACACACACACACACACACATATATATATATATATATATATATATATATATATATATATTCCCTCTTGCATTGCTTTGTTTGATGCTTCAAGTATGCTTTCTATCTGGGAAGATGTCTAACCTGACCATACAAGAAACAGACATTATCTATGTCTACAGATGACCTTTGCACAATTATTTCCGATGCTGAAACAAGTACATTTTTTTTTAGGATTTACCATCATAGAAACTGATTCTGTTGAATTTGAATGTACCTGCAATTGTGGGACACCTGATACAGAATAGGCTCTAGGGAAATGGAGGTAAGGCTAAGGTTTTGGCCATCTTGTTGAGCGGTAGTATGAAATACCCCTCTCGCTCACCCGATGCTAGGGAAGATCTCTATAGAGTGTTCTTATTTTTTTAATTGGTTCAGTCTTAACACAAAAAATAAGGTCGACTGAATGCTTGTCGGGTCTGGCTCATGGCGATCATTTACCGACAATTGATCCTCCACGGCCTTTATGATTGCAGCTGGCCCCTACACATGGCTCCGGGTTTCAGACGTTGGGCGGCTTTGACTCGTTGTTGATGTTGAAAGAACAAGCCGACCATGGCTGGACATGATGAAGCACGAAGTCAAGAAGGCGCCAACCTTGACTTACATATAAATGAGTGAAGCCATTAAGAGAAAGTTTTATCTGCAATATTTCACGCTTTCTGGTCTACATATCAGACCTATGGGCAGCCAGCAGCAATCCCACTTATCGGTTTTACTCAATTATCATCGGCATAGGGGTTAGGAGCCTAGACAGAAGAACAAATCTAGATAAAGGACACTAGGTATAAATTTTTCAATTTTTAAAGAATGAGAAAATTTGTTCAAAAATATTAATATAAAAATAAAAAGCTTTTAAAATTTATGTAATTACCAATACTTGACAATAGAAAGTTATGTGTCCATCAGAGGAGAGAAGATTTGGTAATTTATTAAAAATATTCTCCTTAGTCTTTTTACTTTTTTCTATTTTCAATTTTGTTTTTATAATTTTTTTTAATGTGAATTTAAGTTATTTTAATCATTAACCATATTGACGTACAAAAAAAATTATGCATCAGTGTAGCGACACTTAACCTATACCTGCCTCTACTCCTGCTAGCTGCTCTCAACAGGTGTAATGGGACTTATGGTCACCTTTTAAAGGCGGTACTGATTTTTACGAGTCACCTCCATGAGATGGGTTGAACCCTTGTGGCCTCCTTCCCGCAAAAAAACTACTTTAAAGAGGCCCACACACTAGTCCACATTTTTGAAAAATATGTTTGGTTTGCAAAAATTCATCATCCAAATGCTTTGGATGATGGCTAGAATGGAAAGGGAAAGGAGAAAAGTGAGGAAAGGATGGACAAAGAAAGAAAAAACATTTCGTTTCTAGGTCTTGCTTTTGTTTACAATTTCAAAAAGCAGACCAAAATGGCATTGGATTTTCTTTACCATAGACCTTCCCTTAAAAGGAGAAGGAAGCCTGGAATAACAACATATCTATTGAATCTGGACATGGTAGTACTCATTTTGGAAATATCTAGTGCCAAAGTCCCTCAATGGGAAAATTGTGGGCAGCTTTTGGTAGAACCAAGAAGTTCTTTAGACCACTCAGTACTTCTCTTTTACATGTAAATTAAATATCTTTAAAACCACATGCAAGAGAAGACGAAGATTTAAATAGTTCCTTTATTGAGAGTGTCAACCTAGTTGTAAGGTCATTATTACAAGAGCATGGAGAGTGGAGTGTACAGGATGCACAGTTCTTAAACTTTTCACAAAACAGAATAGAGTAGGGCCATGCCTAAGTAATTGAAGTATAGAACCAAGAAAGTTGATACCAGAATTAATGTACTTCGAAAGGATCTTATTGAAATTTATAAGAGGCAAGATATTGACTCTCATAACTGGTCCACTTATGAAAATCATATTAGATGTTTTCTTGCGGATGCTCTTTGAGATGAAGAATTGTACTAGAAAAAGAAAGTAAGGGTATCATGGCTACAAAAAAGGGGATAATAACAGCAAATGTTTTCATGCTATGTTCAAGAAAGGTCCAAAAAAAGTAGACTCTTGCACATGAAGACAGATGATGGGGAGTTTTATGAGGAGGATCCAATTCTTTCAACATGTACTTCTCATTTTTAAAGATTTTTTACCCGCGACAACTCAACAATAATGATTATGGATCACCTTGCTGTTGGTCACTGCGTATTTATAAAAGAAAACTTAACGTTGTTAAGTCTCATTTCTTATTCTTTTAAAAATACAGAGTAAACTTAGTTTATGAAAAAGCATGCTACTTTCCTATGCAGTAGGATCTACTTGATCAAATCAGTATTAGAAGCACTTTGTATTTACTGGATGTTGGTGTTCAAGTGCCTTTTGGTGTCATTAAGAAAATGGAACAGATTATGTGCAATTTTTTATAGGAACAGTCAGATGGGTTAAGCCTCATTTAATTGCCTGGAATGTCTTGGCCTTTCCTAAATAGGAAGGTGGGCTCGGCATTACAAAATTTAAAGGGGTCAATGAAGCTAATTGGTTGTTTCTAAGATGTACATTAATTTTTCACCAGGGCATATGGGACTCATTATGCATGAAGAAATATTTGAGTAGGAAAAGTACTTGGTCTGTGGAAATGGTTCCCAATATTTCTTCTCTTGGGCGGGATCCAAATCTGTTACTTATGTGATGAATGGAGAGCTTGATAAATTCTACAGAGGATGTTTTACTCAAGCAGATTCCATTGGATCTGCTTGGGAAGCAGAACCTTTCCTTCGAAAGTCGGTTAAGTAAATGCTAATACAGCACACATTAAGCTAAATCTATGGTGATGTGCAATGCATTGGAGATTGCCTTCAACTTAGGCTCATGCAAAGTGCAGA
This sequence comes from Nymphaea colorata, assembly GCF_008831285.2. Taxonomy (NCBI): domain Eukaryota; kingdom Viridiplantae; phylum Streptophyta; class Magnoliopsida; order Nymphaeales; family Nymphaeaceae; genus Nymphaea; species Nymphaea colorata. Next base: position 14,137,842 of record NC_045142.1, read on the forward strand.
TTTTCTTTGTTCTAAAGAAAATCGTAAACCTGCAAAGCTCAGGAGCCAAGTTTGGAACCATGTAAAATTAAAGGAATGGTAGTTACAAGGCACAGTAGATTGTGGAACGCAAAAGCGTAACCTAGAGCTAACTGGTTTGTGTTTGTTTGTAGTTATTAACGTCAACCTGCTGATGCCAACGTAAGGTCTTCCATTGTTTCTGTGTTTAATTTGTGCGGAGGGCTTGTGAAGATCTATCTCACTTTCTTTTCTCATATACTAATGCTATGAACATTTAGCAATACATCTTTTCATGGTTTGGAGTTGATAAATTCCATACATCAGACTTTTTCTCTGTCTGGAGCTGGTGGTGGAGGAAGAGGTTCTCATGTAAAGAATTCGGATGGTGTTGGCTTGCCTGCTTCAATATCACAATCTGGAAGCTATGGTGTTTCAAAAATCACGTGGTGCATAAAGAGGTGGTTAAGCTAGCTAAGATTTCTAAGAGGGAAGTTTGACACTCATGTTGTGATGTATTCTATAAACAAGAATGAGGACAATATGTAAAACAAGCGATAAATATCTGGCTGCAAACCATAATTTTTAGTCATTTTTGGCATTCTGAGAGTAAAGATGAGTGGGGGCTGAAAGTGGTCACTACATGTGTTGCAAATGTTTATAAAGTGGCTGGTTTACTATGGTACAAAGGTTTCTCTTCTCAAACATGATCAGAACTATGGACTCTGTTCTTGTAGAGAGAATTCCTAAAGACTGTCATGTTACTCTAATCACAAACTGTCATGCTCTTAGTTCTCGTGTCAAGGAACTGAGAGAGTGACTCTGGTTCGTTGGTAGGGTCAATAGTGAGAAGGTATTCCGTGGTTAAAGATCACTTCTCTTTGGAGGCTATCTCCTTTGGAAACACCTTTGTCATTGACAAAGTCAAAAAAACAAAAACAAAAGAAAAGCCAACATTAATGATATTGAAGGTCACTGATTCATGTTAGACAAATCCTGAAAAGTGCTGACCCTGACCATGGAAAGTTTGCTGAGTGAGCAAGAGAGTGTTGAGGCTTAGTTAGAGGCCAGTTCTTAATTGTGTTATTTCTGTTGATTTTTTTTTATTTATATTACTTTTGATCATTAATGGAAGGAGAAACCCAGCCCAATTGCATCAGAATGGTTCCTCGTCAAGGAATGTGCAGCATTTTGGGCCCCAATTGAAGGGACAAGGTATACATCACAGGGTTGGGGCTCCCATACACTTTTGTGGTCTACGTTATTTTTAGCAATATAGACAAAAGTGGTAAGAACGAAGAACCTCAATGAAGAACCTCAATGAACGAAGAACCTCAATGAAGAGTTGAAGCAAGAAGCTTGACAAGTTAACATACTCCTTAGGAAAATAAGGTTCCTAGTGATAAATATAATTATAAATACAGATAAATATATATTAAGTAAACAAATATATATATCACAAATATATATATATATATATATATATAATCATTTTAATCTTTTGGATGTTGGACGACTAATAGATTTAAAATATGTCACTGATAAACCCATAAACCATTAAAAAAAGTGCCATAAATAGGCACTATTTGATACACTGTTTCTAATACAGCTGCATGCTTTAGCAACCGATCTTTATTTTTAGCAATAAGACAAGATCTAAGAAATGACAAATTTGAATATGTGTGTGTGTGTGGATTCAAATTTGACAGATGCTAGATATTGTCATATAGCTCAAAATAAAACATTATTTGCTAAAATATAGACACTGCAGGGGTATTAGCAACGGTTTATGGTTTGTGGTAGTGTGTTTTTATAATAGTTTATCATGATTTAAACAATAGTTTGTGGTGCTTTCAACCATAGATTTTTAACTTTTTAATTGCCTAACAACACTGGGCATTCAACATGCTATAATTCTCCCATATAAAAGTACTAGTAATATCTTAAGTAGTTTTAATTTTTATAGGTGAAGACTAAGTAGCACCACTGTATGGCGTCTAATGATATTTTAATTAGATTACCATAAACTCATGCACAAAATGACTTTTATCATATCTAAAGGGTGCAAGAGATTCCATGTTCGGTTTTAAGCTAGGCCTCTTTCAAATGCTTCACCCAAAAATATTAATTAGCTGACAAGCAAGTTCTCAATGATGGCAAACCTCTCACACACACAAGATCAGTGGGAACTTCATAGCAAAAGTCCTGTATATATTTTGCCAAAACACTATGACTGACTCTAAGGGTAAGCACTGGGCCAGGCACTGGGTCAGGCACCAGATGGACAATTGGGTCCATTTGACCTACTGGCCAGATAAGAAAACTCGCTGGGATAGCTGGCCTGGGTCAGGTATTGGGGACTCAACTTGGCCCAAATACATACCTTTATACTTTTTTTTTCCACATTCTTTTGGCATGATGCCAGAAGTCGACTCCCACACAAACTCTTGACATATTCCCAATGGTTTCCAGAAAATTAGAAAATGAAAAGTGAAGAGTTTCAAATTAGGATAGATATCGGGTTGAGTACAAGATAAACATGAAGTTGATGGTCAGGCCCTGGCCCAATAACTAAAGAGAACAGGCTTGGACTGCCAATAAAGGCTTTGGGTCAGCCCAAGCACGGCTTTGTCAAGCCTGGGTCCAGCCTAATGCTATTCCAGATCCTGTTCACCCACATTCATTTAGGTCAGAGCCAGCTTGCTCGGACCCAACCCAACCCTTTGACATCCCCAGGTTGGGTTAAACTGCAGATGCCCTCTTTGACCAACTCCAATGATGTCATTGATCGATTCCTCAACAATGCCAAACTGCAGATGCGGGACTGTTGATGGTCCGTGTGGGCCCGCAGTTTGAGATTGAAATCAAGCTGGGAACTACTTTGTCAATATTGTGGAAATTTCTCTGAATGAAATGTAAAATCAAGTGGAAACTGAAAGAAACCCGTAAGCACATCTGCGTCTTTTAAAATGGGTGATTGGTGATGAACTGACTAAATCATGCTTCATTCCGAATCACTTGAATAAAGTTTGGCTGATTGCCTCAAGGCACATTGGGCAACTGGGCTGCTTGGCAGTTCATATCCAAGGAATTCAAGGTTTGAATCTTGTGGCCGCTGTCACATTCTAGTGTGTTATTTCTCTTGTCTGCAAGCATGGCAAAAGCAACATTCGAGTTGAACGATGTACAGTACGTCCACCTTGGTGGTTTATGAAGAAGAGAGTTTCTTATAAGTAAACATAAATAAATAAATAACTATTACCCGATTTGTATAACACTTTGGATCAATCCAAGCCAAGCACCTACAATTAAATCGGCTGATTCCAACCAACGTTTACAAGAGAAAAACAGAATGTGAGAGTATGAAGAATTAAAGTACTACTAAGGCGGATTGATAAGTATCACAATAGGCACACAGACCTCACGTCGGCTAACAATGCCAGATGCAATGGTTTAGGCTACTTGTCAAAGAAAGAAAAATGTGACCCATGGATGCAATGGAAATCTGACACAAGAATATTCCATGCATGTCTCTCTCTCTTAGCCCACATTGTCCGTTAATCTTTTCACCACCCTTAAGAGCTGTTTTAAAATAAAAAAACAAATCAGGCTAAATCAGAAAGCGAGAGAGAGAGAGAGAGAAAGGGTGGTGACAGTTGCTCATGAAGAGGCAGTGAGTGGAGAGCGTTCAGCTGAGTTTGGGTAGATTGAGTTGAGTGCCCGGTTAAGGGTACCCAACGTACATACCCCAAGAGTAAGGGGACATTTTAATAATTTTCAAAAGGTAGTACTTTTTTTTTTTGAATTCCACTTTTGTCTTCCCAATTTTTTTTCAGTGTGAATTTTGACTATTTTCATCATAACCAGCGCACAAAATTTTTTGCATTGTATGACACATATATTACCAGGTTTAGAGTTCAGGTGGACATGGGACAACACGAACATATTTGTATTAATGTAACAGCCATAATGAAAGGAGAGTATCCGGTCCAGAAAAGCTATTATAGAAAAGACATATCTTCAAAGAAGAGGATATATATATATATATATATATATATATATATATGAAAGATATTATGAAAGAGTTCAAAAGTCTAAAATAAACATCATTTTATTAAAAAATTAAAGTAGCCCAACCCCATCTTTGTTCTCTGAATATAATAAAAAAGAAACTTTTTAAAAGAGTAGAAAAAGGTTATGAAAATGTCAAAAAAGTCTAAAATAAACATTTCTTTATTAAAAAAATTGAACATATCAAAACCCCATCTTTTTTCCACTGCATACTTGTGCGTTCGGATGTACACGCAACTCAATCTCATATCGGGGCTTTGGGTCTGCAGGCGGTGGAGAGGAGAAACTGCACTTTGGCCACATCATTGTCATGGGATATCGCTTGTTGATTCCTCAATTGATGCGATGCTGTGGATGAGATATCACTTTAAAAAATCTGGAAATGGATCACGAATTGATGGACTAGCATTTGCTTATCCATCTATAGAACAAGTTTTCTCAGACATCTTGGACTTAATTTCTTGCTTAGGTGGGCATCTGATATACTTTTGATGACGTATGTGGAGGGCTACATATCTATATGATCCAATATATTGCATGCCTAAGGTCTGATTTGTATAGGTTAAAAGTGAAAACTTGAAGGACTGCACCTTCTTAGGCACGAAGTAACATAAAGCACCCATCTAAATAGATCTGTTTTCTCTTCTTCATGGTACGTAGTTATTATGTGTCCTGTTTTGTCACCTTCAGGTTTTCAATCTTTTTCATTGGAGGAAAGAGATCCAGGGAAATTGTGTATAGTCACTCACGCTCGGTTAGACTTCTGCTAAGCATCCCCCATTTTGTCTACCTATTTAGGGGTTGTTCTTATTATGAAAACTGTATGAGTGTCCCTGCTGCCAAATGACTCCTTAACAGTAGTGAGGCATTGCAAATTTTGTAAGCAATTTCCCGTACCAGTCATTGATACTTCTTTTTTTTTTATTTTTTTTATATACCTTAAAGTTGAAAGTTAAACTAATACTACCCCACAGTCAGAAATTTGGCTTTGCCACTACCCCTTTAGGTTCTATTTTTCTTCAGCTTGATCTCTAGCTGAAAACCATTTTGGTGATTTTTGGACTCTGCTTAGTTTGAAGGCATGAAGCATAGACTCCCCATCCAACATGCACCAAACTCCACAAGTTAGTGATGTACTCCATATTTTGGTGATTGATTATAACCTTGCTTAGCTTATCTTGCAATCAAGTTGAGGAGTTACCATGTTCTAAGTTTAAAATATATAGTTTCCAGTACCTAAAAAAATTCTTGTATAATAATGTAATTGCGCTGCATGAACTTCCGGCAGCCACTGCTTGTGAAATCAAATAGGTTTTTGCGTTCTGAAACTGTCGAGGGAGCCCCTCGTTCTATTCATGAGATATCAATAGTAATTAAATATAAAATGACAGTAATTAATCCACTTTCTATGTCATAATTTATAGACACCAAGATTGGAACATTTTGCCTGGGGACAAACGGTGGCTGGTGACATTAGCTAGTGATGTAACAAGTTCTTGCGTCATTTACTGGGGATTGCATGCAACTTTTTGTGTTTTCTGCACCCTTCTCCACAATCCAAGCAATTTAAGTAATAGCGTTTGAATATTCTTGTGTTGAAGAATTCCAATCACCATTTGATCAATAAGAGAGACATCTTAACATATTCCTTAGGTAACCACAATAAGCGGTGAACATGCTGTAAGAAGGGAAGTATTGAAGCGAAGTGTGGGTTGCTGTGCACCATTGCCCCACATCAGTATTGTTGCGACGATGCTGGACCTAGTTGCTGTCACATCATAGTCCCCACATCAGACCCAGGTCGGTGACTCACGTGCCCTTCAGCCAAAAGTCTTGGCTCTACCACTAAAGAAGGGGTGAGATCACAAGTTGGCGGGCTAGCGTGAAATTATTCATGTCATGAGGAATCAATTTTTTGAAAGATCATAGTAATTTTGCTTTGCTGGCCATCCTACATCCTTTGATGGGATATTCATATGATCCATCTATTGTACAAGGTTGACTGGAAAATAAAGGAATGTCATCATACTTTAAACATGTTTAAGGTTATTTAAAATGGGTGATTAACAATGGATTGGCGTGATCATTTCTGAATATTCAAGTGATTCAAAGATGAACCTCACGGCTGGATGGTTATTTGTTTGTTTGGTGTCGATAAAAAACATCGCGAAAGATGCATTTGCAATGATCAATTGATTGACCATGGTTTTCAATTATGGAATCCAACTTTTATGGCAGTTTTTAACAATACAAAATAACCATCCGATCACAGAAATAGCTGCCTAATTTCAACACACACACACCACAGTCATATATATATATATATATATTCCCACTAGCATTGCTTTGTTTGATGCTTCTAGTATGTTTTCTATCTGGGAAGATGCCTAACCCAACAAATAACAAACATTATCTAAGTCTACAGATGACCTTGCTCAATTATATGTGTAAACTAGTCATGATTCATTATTTATTTTCTGACAATGAAATAAGAACATTTTATTTAGGATTTACCATCATAGAGGCTGATTCTGTTGAATTTCAATGAACCTGCAATTGTGGGACACTTGACACAGAATTGGCTGTAGGATGAAATACCCTCTTGTTGAGCGGTAGGATGAAATACCCCTCTTGCTCACCCGGCACAAGGGAAGATCTCTATAGAGTCTGGTCATGCAAACATTGGCCGATTGAATGCTAGTTGGGTCTGGCTCATGGCAAACATTGGCCAAAGAACACTGGATTTATGAGTCATTTGACCCAAATCATGAAAATGTTTAATTGATAACATATTTTTTCTGGTCTTATTAAGAAAGAAAATGATGGCTAATAATTACCAGACCCTTCAAGATTTTATCATCTAGCTAGCCTAGTCCAGCTTCATCCACATTTTCTTGTCATTTTGTGCCTTCCCAGCGTGCAAATCAAAATAAAGTTCTTAATTAAATGTTAGAATTAATCATCATTAAAATAATTTCTATTTGAACTACAACTTGAAAACACTTGGATTTCTATCACCCCATGCATCTACAATTTGTTGCCTTCTGCACCAAATTTCCTCCTCCTCCCATGAGACTCAGTCAATTCTTCACATGGAACAACCTCCCAGATAGTAGCAGCTTTATTTCCCTGCTCAATTTTTGCCAGCGCCCTAGACAACTTCTCTTGAGGCTCCTAATTCTGTTGATTAAATTTGGCCACCTGGTCATTGTTCAATCTCATAAGACAATACTTTAATCTGTAGGAAACTTAATTTGAAGAAAGAAACAATATTGTAAAAGCGGTATCGTATCACTTATCGATCGGGCTAACCCATACATGTATGGTAACATATTGTAAATTTATTTTTGTAATGCATTCGCAATTAAAAAATAAAAAATAGTGATAAATTCTGATAAAACCAAGAAAAAGTTTCCTCTATAAAACAACTCATCACAATATTACACACATAATAAAAATTCACAAATCTTCATCTACAGACATAATAATGATAAGATATGATAAACATGATAAATTTTGAGGTCTTAAAGACTTTTACAATAAACTTTTTACTGTTTTTACGTCATATTATCAAACATTTATAATATGCAACCTATCTATTCATCTTCATCTTCATTATAATATTCATACTCATTTTGCTTCATTGTCTTCATCCCCTTCAAGTGGAATGTCCTCACCAGCATATGCAGCTCAACTTCTTCAATGTTCAAAGGAGTTGGCCACAATAAGGCCTCCATCCTTTCACATCAAATTCCTCAGATGATCACTGCTGCTCAGAGCATCATTGTCAAAATTCAAAAGAAATTGCAAATTCCAAAGAATGGCTACTAATGGTGCTAGAGTCACTCTCAAAAAGCATGTTCCTTTCTTCCAGCAGCCACAATTCACTTCAAGCCTTCCAAGATAGTCAAACAAATTGAAATATTCATCTCCAAAATATTTTTATCGCATGACGAGTGACAAATACAAGTGCCATGTGGTGAAACATGAAGAGGTAATCTGTAACTCGAGGTGGTCTCCAGTGGCAGAGTTACATTGTAGCTGGTGTGGGCAATTTTTCACACCAGCCTACAAATTTTGCCTTATTTACATATGTAAACATAATTGACTTTTATTGTTTCTTTTGTTTTTTTCTTTTACATATGAGTGACCCTTCAAGTTTAAAACTAAACAGAGTGCCCCTCAATCAGAAATTTCCAGCACTGCCCTGGTGGTCTCACTATATATTAGTTCCATTCGCATGAAGAACTGGACATCACTTGTTAAACGATAGCATGACATTTCAATGTGCGATCAAAATTGGAAATGATTGATGAGATGCAAGTATGAATGGCAAGAAAAAATTTATGGAGACCATTATTATATCTTATCAAGTTATCTAAGGATCCCTATTAATATGAAGCAAGAAATAAATGGATTTCTTGGATGAAGGCCTTCACACATGTTAATGGTTGCATAGATAAACCCTGAGGTCATAAACGTATTTGGTTTGCTTGGCCTTTTACATTCGTAAGTCCTCTATTGCTAAAGTTTATCTTTCATTGTTGATTTTAAGGTGATAAATATTTAAAATTTATATAAGGAAAACAAACATATATATATATATATATATATATATGTACATTATACCACATATAAAATAGGTTTTTAAAGATTGACATGCGACCCTTGGAATCCAGCCGTATAACTGAATCAAAAATATTTTACTTGCATAATAAGTTCTAGAGTCTTTGGGGTATTATTGTAAATCAACTTAAATTATTTATTTCTTTTCCTTTATGTAGTCTAAACAAACATAGTTTGAACAATTCTTCTTCTTTCTATTCAAACAAGCTTTTATAACAATTTGTTTCATTCTATTTTCTTTCCTCTCATTTTCTTCCCAAATCCTTTCTTTCCCTTTCCATTCTTTTCCTTTTATCCTACTTTCTCTCTATCCAAAAAGGTGCTATAATAGGTCAACGAAAAATTTATTTTACAATTGGGATTGTGTTGCCTAAAGCCTCTCTAAGAGCCAGCACGTTTGAAATGACCTTATATAAGAAGTTACATGGGGAAATAGGTTGCTACTGGTTTACACTTGTAGCTCCTTCTATCTTGAGAATCAGAACAATCACAGTGTTGTTAAACTTCTTCACCATTCATCTTATTCCCAAGAAAACTTCAACCATCTTGATTATGTAATGACTGGTTACTCCTCGGTACTGTTGAAAAAGGGACCTGAAGGATCCACTACGTCCTGAAGCGCTCTCGCTTTCAAACTAAAGTTGCATACTTGAGTTCTTTTGCTAAAACAGATCTTAGGATTTGTCGGACTCATCTCTCTTTCCACTCGTCAGCACAGACTACTATTTAAAATAAGAACAAAACATGTACTTCCCATCTTTTGCTCTCTCTCTCTCTCTCTCTCTTCATGCAAGAGAAGTCAAAGGGCATGGAGCTGTTACTTTGTTTCTTTCTTCCAACACACTTTCACCTTCAGTGGTAGACAAGTAAAAAAGAGAGGAACGACCCTGTTGAATAGAAACCATTAATTTACATGATATGACATCGTTGATATTAAAGTTCCTGTCTTGGTGGGAAAGACACAGACTTAGAGGTGGGAAAGACGCAGACTTAGAGGTGGAATAGAAATGCTCAAATCAAAATACTTATGTGAAGTTGGTAGATTGTGCTTCCCATGGCAATACGGTGGCTATCGAACACAGGAATTATGAATACCATGGCAACAAGAAAAATCCAAATCTGTTACATCAGTAGCAATTGATAGTCTAATTTATATGATTCACATGTGCTAAATATGACTCTTCAAGCAGAAGAACAAGCAACTTTTTGTCCTTTTTTATGAAGGAAGTCTCTCACATATATCACCGACTTCAACACAAAGCAGCATCACCACAAAAGCATGTAGAAAACACATATGCTAATGGAACCACATCTGAAAGACGCCCTGCCTTGATCGACCAGCTTCCCTTCCCTATTTTAAAGCTATTCACAGTACCTATACCACGGTCCTCAGGAATATTCATGGTTGCCTATCGTCACTAGCTAATGCCGGAAGGAATTCCATCTTTCTGTTTGCTCTCTCGGCCCCCTTCTCTTTCTCCCCCTCTCTCTAGACGTGCATAAGAACTCAAAATGCATGGAGCTGTCACTTTATTTCTTTCTTCCACCACACATCACTTTTAGTGGTGGAGAAGTCAAAAAAGAGGGGAACCACCCTGTTGGATAAAAACAAATAATTTACATTGATAAGACTTTTCTCAATATCTTTTGTTGTAAAAGAGATTGCACTGCCATTGAAAATTATATATATATATATTATGTGTGTGTGTATATAACTAATAATAGATAATGAAAATACATATCACGTTTTTCTCTTTATTTTTCTCCTATCTATCAAGTTAGATCGGATAACCATGACTTGATGGCTGAATAACTCTAAAAAGTCAGTTCACCATTCAATATATATACACACACACACACACACACTACTTCGATCACAAACAAAAACCAACAGACCTCTTATATTTGTGTTAAAAAGTGTTCTGAACAAAATATGAATCTCCTAATGTCTTCATTATAAACACTAATTTAATCTAAACAATGTTTAAGTTCAAATTACTTTTATAAAAAAAAGTATTTTTTCTACTATTAAAATTTTGATGTTGCAAGTGCCATTCCTTTTTTAATTATTATGGTATATTAATAAAATAAAAAATAACTAACTTAAAGTATGTTTATCATTAAATATATTTTAAGATAGTGCTAAATTATAAAGAAAAGGAATTTTAATAGGCCCGGCTTCTGTCCCTTACGTAAGTGGTATGTTATTTATATAATGTATATATGCACATGCACACACACGAGAGAGAGAGAGGAGAGAGAGAGTTTGTATTAAATGAAACTAAAAACATCCAAAGAGTACTGAATGCCACAGTACAACTTAAAAAAAAGGACGAAACAAAAGAAAGTAGAAGCAGCAGAGAAGAAGAGAGATACAACTTCCGTTTAAAGGAATTAGACATTTTCCTCTTGTTGACAAATCTAGCACAGCTCTATGTTACAGAAATTTCTTAATAGCCATCGGTTAGCAAACTAACCAAAATATCTTGATTGCCACGTTATTTTCCCCAGAAACTCCAAAGGAGGATTTGGTTATGGATACGAAAGAGATACATGGGCTTACTACATAAACTAAATCAAGACAAACAAGGCCACCACCAACAACAATAAATTCTCTCGGGCCAACTAAATTGAAGACAAGGAAGGCCAGGAGAAAGACAAAGAATGTATTGTCGTTTCTTTCTTGTTCTTAATTTGTACTTTCGTGTTTTCTTGTCATCTATTTTACATTTTCTTTTTTCATTTTACATGTGAAAATTGGTTTGAATCAACCTATTTGAATTGTACCAGTTCGTTCTCGGCCCGATATTTCATGATTTAATTATCCAGATAGCACTAGCTTTGATAGTCATACATGAAAAGACCTCAATACTTGGTCCATTTCTTGTGAAGTTACATCATGTTTTGCATGTCTCCATTTATTTTGTAGCTCTAAAACAATTAATGACGTCGACTTTTCTCTATATGCCACAGCTTTCTTAAACTCCAAATCTGTCAACCCTAAAAGGTCGCTGCTCTTCCCTATCAAGCTGTAGCTGGATGTCCCCAGCACGGGTTTTCCGTGAGTTCTCAAATGCAACAACCTAGCGACGTCTTCTAGGTGATTTTCACCTCGAATCCATCAAAATATGCATTTGCAACGATCAGTTGTTGACCATGGTTTCAAATAATGGAATACAACTTTTACAGCAGTTTTTAATGATACAAAATAACCATTCAAGCACAAAAATAGCTGCCCGATTTCAATATACACACACACAGGTATATATATATATATATATATATATATATATTTATATTTATATGCCGCACACCTTAATTAGGTCAATGAGGCATCACTCAGATGCTTTGAGGCTTTCTTCTAGGTGATGCACAGAGACCTCATGCAGGTGTGCACCTCTAACAACACTGGTTTAGGCTACTTGTCAAAGAAAGAAAAATCTGACAGAAGAATATTCCATGCATGACTCTTTCGCAGTCCACATCTTCTGTTAATCTTTCCACCTTAAGAGCTGTTCGAGAATAAAAAAACAAATCAGGCCAAATCAGAGAGAGCGAGAGAGAGAGAGAGAGAGAAAGAGGGTGATGACAGTTGCTCATGATGAGAGCAATGAGTGGAGAGCGTTCAGCTGAGTTCGGGTGGACATGGGCCAACACGAACAGATTTGCATTAATAAAACAGTCATAGCGAAAAAGAGAGTGTCCGGTCCAAGAAGGTACTCTATATGGAGAAGATATATCTTGTAAGAAAAAGATGACTAAGAAGATTGATTATATATATACATATATATATATATATCCTGTAGAAACGGGTTGTCAAAACAGGTTATATGTAAAAAAATTGTGTATATGGGTACATAATGACCAAAATATCCCTGTTTATAGTAGAAAAGGAACATTTTAAAAGGGTAAAAAAGGTTATGAAAAAATTAAAAAGTGTAAAATAGACATAGTATGCCATTAAAAAATTCAGAAATAATCCAACCTTCATCTTTTTTCCTATGATACTGTATACTTGTGGATCCACAGAAGTGTGCAGCAGCTCGATCTCATATCTCATATCGGGCATTGACCAGTTCCACAGATTCAAGTGGCCGAAGAAGAAGAAAGAGGAGAGGGGGTTGGTGGAGGAGGAGAAACTGCACTTTAGCCACCAGCATTGTCATGGGATGTTGCTCGTCGATTTCTTCAATCGATGCGGCTTGAGTTTTCGACACTGATGGTCAATGGCGAAGCTCTCTCTAAAGAACGTAGGTGACCTTAGACTTAATTTCTTGCTTAGGTGGGCATTGAGATCATTTTAATGACGTACGTGGAGGGCTATATATCTATATGATCCAATATATTTCATGCCTAAGGTGTGATTTGTACAGGTGAAAAGTGAAAACTGGAAGGAAAGCACCTCTAACATCACAAAGCACCCATCTAAATATGCTTTCTATATCAAAATTTATCCCTCTATACATATCATTCTTGCAGCCAAAACAATACCAAAAGTCAAATTTTTCATTATAACTCGCGACCTTTGAAAGTTGATCAAACAAACTGATGGTCGCTAACATCATCCCTAAGAACTGATCGCCTTCTAACCAATACTTCCGGCTCAAACCGGACGGTTGCTTTAATGCCCACATTTTTCTTTTTCTTTTTCTTTATTATCACAAAAATTTTAATAAGAGTATAGGCTATAATTGGTAGATTCAATAACTGATAAAAATAGTTGAAACTGTGAACTATATCATAAAGGGGGCAGCCATGGAAAGAAATGAATGGGTTACCAAATATATACCTTGGTAGAAGTGGTAACTGAAAATATTAAAAGAAACTAAAGATGATTGAGGGCAGCTGAGAAGCCTTCCTGAGAAAAATCATTTGGGGGTGTTGCTCGCCATGTATTGGCCTTATTTAACCCCATACCTCAGGTTCCCATTTGCCGCAGCCATAGGGGGAAGGGTTCCAGCTGTTAGAAATTATGAAAAAGTGAAAGCTAACCCTTGTTTTCCTGCATCTTGGGGTGAAGATCAAGAGCAAAGAGGCACTGGTCCACGTGACTGTTATCCGCAGCTTGGAGGATCAAGAAAGCCAAGGAGCTAGGGTGCTGACAGTAAAAAATCAGGGGCTGTACAGTTAGAGAGACCCTGGTAAGTGTTATATAGTTTCTTTTATAAATAATCTATATATGTAGGTACATATGTATATATAAAGCAAGGAGAATTCTACTTGGTGGGCTGAAATTATACATGTAGATGCATGTTTTGCAAGGAAATCGTACCACACTACCTTGGAACAGTAGCCTTCTTGGCGGACTGAATTGATTGCAGCATAGAGCAATAAGGTATGGGAATACTTAGCTATGAGTGCAGCATGTAGCCTTGTACCTTTGTTGCTTGTAATATATATATATATATATATATATATATATATATATGCATGTTATAGTAGCGAATCCATGTATTTACGCACCTAGATATGAATAGATGTGTGAAGTGTTATATTCTGGAAATGATACACAACACTCTTAGTCTTAGACATCTCTGATTGCCTAAAAATAAATATATATATGCATGTATGAGGTGTAATTACCTGTGTGCAGAAAAATAAATGGGTATTTTTAGGGTAATACATGAGCTGTTTGTGAAAGAATATATATAATGTGGTGCTATGTTCATAATATAGCTATATGAAGCACACTGTGACACCCTTGTGCTGGAATTGTCTGTAACATGTGTTTCTAGTTCCATGAAGGTCTAAGTATGCTGAAATTGATGGTATGTGCACATGAAAGTGATTGGAACCAGTTTGAACTGCTGAGCAACTTGAGGAACTAGGAATGATTCTAGGCAACTCAATAAGAGGTAAACTCTCTTTTAGCTCATCAATAGGTCTAGGCTTAATATATTCAGATCTGGACGACGACTTTAGCTAACTTGAAATGTTTGAGGCAGTAAAAGAGGGACCACAATGAGAGTATAAAAAATTTCTTTCATAAAAATAACATGTCTAGATATGATGACACGATTAGAGATTGGATTGTAACAAACACAACCTTTATGACAGCTGCCATACCCAATGAAGACGCAGGTTTGAGCTTTGGCTTCTAGTTTTGAAGCACGTCTAGGCCCATTCAATGGATAGACGGTACAACCAAAGGTTCTTAGATGACTATATTTGGGAACTTCATGCAAGAGCTTCTCATACAGCGTCATTTGCAAGTCTGCAATAGGCAACCTGTTAATAAGATGAACAACAGTTTTAAAAGCATCAAACCAAAATTTTTGTGGCATATTGGCATGAATAATTATGGCGAGTCCCATTTCCACCAGATTCCTATGCTTCCTTTCTACTATCTCGTTCTACTGGGATGTGTAAGGGCATGTTATCCATCAACGAATTCCTTGATTTTCAAGAAATGTGCTAAATTCTTTGCTCATGAATTCTCCTCCCCATCTGAATGGAAAATTTTAATTTTTGTTTCAAGTTGACACTCTACTATGCTTAAAAAGGTTTTAAAACATGGAAGTGTATCACTTTTCTTTGACAAGGGAAAGATCCATGAGAAGTGAGATTAGTTGTCAACCATTAAGAAATAATACATGTACCCTTCTCGTGAAGCACATGGTGCTGGTCCCCTAATATCAACATGTAACACTTCAAGAGGTTTGGTTGCATGAAACTCAGCTTTAGGAAAATGAATTTTATGCATTTTTCCAAGCACACATGAAGAACAAAAATCTAATTTATGTCTTTATCAACACAAATTAAACTAGCAACTTTCAAGAGTTTAACAACTGAAAGTGAGCATGTCCTAGACGCAAATGCCATAACTAAATGTCTGAGTAAGAATTTTGAGAAACCAAAGAAGTATTAGCAGTCTTTTATTGATCGTCATCTCCAATACTGATAGGATTGCTAGTAGAGTCCTTCCTTTCTCTCGTCCATCTATAGAGTCCTCCTTTCTCAAGCGGCCCTGTGTGAAGAATCTTGCCCGTTTGCATATTCTTAACAATAACACCATTAGAGGAAAATTCAATAGAGCATTGGTTGTCTTTGGTGAACCTTGCTACTGACATAAGATTCTTGTGTGCTTTAGGAGCATGCAACACATTTTTCAAAACAAAGGATGACGTCTTCCTAGGTAGTTACACGTTCCCTATATTTTTAATTTGCATCTTACTACCATTGCCAACTATAATAGAATTAAAACCATGATAGGGAACTTTACCTTGCATATCTTGTTCTGAATTTGTCATATGGTGGGAGGCACCTGTGTCTGGATACCAGGCTGAGTCTTGAGTATTGCTGACATTTTCTCGGCTACTAGATGCATTATCAGATTTTCCCATGTTGAGTGCCATGGCCATAAACGCTTTTGGAATATCATAACATTGTCGAGCTGTATGATTTCTTCTGCCAAAATATTGACAAGTTACTCCTTGGCTGGACTTGTTAGTATTATTATTTTTTCCATAGTTTCCTCTTCCTCCATTACGGCCTCTACCCCTACCACCATTATAGTTGCCATGCCCATGCCCTTGGTCAGTAATAAAAGCACGCCCACACCCTTGGTCTGTAATAAAAGCATGCCCATGCCCTTGTTCAGCAATAAAGGTAGTGGCAGTGGCTTCAACCTGAGCCATCAGGGATGAAGAAAGCATTCCAAGTCGTCGCTCTTGAGTAATTAACATATCATATAATTCAGACCATGAAGGCAGATCTTTGAATGCAGTAACAGTGGTAATAAAAGATTCATATTCAGAATTCAGTCCATTCAAGGTATAGAGAACAAGGTCTGTATCTGAGACAAAGTGCTGCACTCTGCTAAGAGAATCATGTCAGAAACTAATATGTTGAAGGTATTCAGTCATAGGCATTCCTCCCTTTTTTATGTTTTGGAATTCTCTTTTCAGCTGAATAATACGAAGATTATTTTGTGAGGCATACTATTTTACAAGGATGAACCAAGCATCTATAGCCGTGCCAACACGAACCGGTTGTGACATGACTGGTTGAGTCATAGTGACTTTGATCCAACTTAGTGCAAGTTGGTCTTCACGATACCATAAACCATAAGCAGTATTTTCTTGTGTATGTGCTTCATCAAGAAATTCAGGTGGAGCAGAACATTTTCCATTAACATACTTGATCAAATTTTAACTTTTCATAACACTTTCAATTTGAGAACGCCAGAGAAGATAATTTGATCGATCAAGCTTGACTGAAACCAAACTTGAGAAAGCATTCCATTGTGTACCTGGTGGAGTAGGAGTGCGAGGAGTGTTAGAAGAGGACAATGCAGCCATATTATACTAAAAATTTCTCGCTCGTTCAATCAACAGCCGACAAGCACAGTCAATACGATTTGTGTCTGATAAACAAAAAAGGCGACTGAGGAGGTGGATTGGAGACTGAAGGGGCAGATAGGTCTCGGTGGCACTCCCTTGTGAGCACGCTTCTCGGTGAACATGTGAACACAAAAGGAAACAGCGCTTCCCTTGGTGAGGGCTGGAAACAGCATGACCTTCCCTTGTTGAGAGACAGAAAAAAAGTCAACAGCATGCTCCTCGGCGAAGGCTGGAAAGAGTGTGGCCTTCCTTAGACAAAAAAGAGGCATGTGCCTTGGTGAAGGCAGGAAACAACACACTCCAAAAGGAAGGCACTGCCTCGATGAAGGCAGGAAACAACACACTCGGTGCCAGACCCTTGTTCAAACACTAAAAGGAGCAGCATGCTCCTCGGTGAAATAGTGCGCTCCTCGGTGAAGGCCTTGGTGGCTTTCACTTGCTCACCACAAAAAAAAGAGCATGAAACCGCACGCTGCTCTGTGGTTTCCCTTGTTACGCAAAAAACTGTGGATGTAGGAAGAGGAACAGGAGACGCAACAGGGCACGCAGCAGAGAGAGTGGCTGGAAAACGATGGTGCCAGCATCAAACAATGCTCATCCACTAGACAGGTGAAGCGTAGCTCTAGAAAGATGCAGGATACAGAAGACCACGGTGAAAGCAGTTGCAGGCTCTTATATCAATTTAGAACAAAAGATGGACACACAGGTGTAACGTGGTTCGGCTAAAATCAGCCTACATCCACACAAAGACTCTCTCTTCTATTCTATAACCACACAGAGAGAGTACAAATATTTATAGTCACTTTATACAATTTAGATCCTTGATTTTAGGATCTTGATTTACACGACAGATTTGGGCAGAATTATAGAAGAAGATAGGAGAAATGATTTCTTTCTCATTTAGAGAAGATTGGTCAGTTTTAGATAGCCTCGAGTTTTGGAAACCGTACCCTGTACTTTGTAACTGATCCTGATCGTATCTGTTCCATAGATCTTATCATTGTTAATAAATCTAGCACAGCTCTATGTTACAGAAATTTCTCAATATTTCCTCCAAGAAGAAGGTCATTCTGCTGGACCAGAAACCCCAGATGAGGCTTGGTGATTGTTATGAGAGAGATGGGCTCTATCTACTACATTAACTTGAACACAAACAAGGCACTTCCAGCTGACAAGAAGAATGAAGAATCACTCCTATGGCACTATAGGTTGGGACATTTGTCTGATCTAATTCTCAAAACTGTGTTTCTTAAGCTCGTCTACAATTTTCCAGTATGTGAGACATGCAATTACGCAAAGATGACTGAACAATCATTTCCTGAATCTGAAATAAAAATCCAATATTGCTTCAACTTGGTTCAGGCCGATGTATGGGGCCCGGCTCCTGCTGTTTCCAACTTTATTTTCAGATACTTTCTCCTGTTAAAAGATGACAAATCATGGATGAGTTGGGTGTTCTTTCTCAAGAAAAAAAGATGAAGTCTTTTTTATTAGCAGGCATTGTATGGCCACTAGCAATATCTTATATTAACAAAAGTCACGCACTGGGTGAATTTTATCCAATCTTAAGACTGTGAAAGGTTCCAGATTGGGTTGAGAAGGACTTGGTTTCACATGCAAGACCCACAAATATTATTAACCGACAAATTTTTGGTGGTGGCGAACCCTCTGCTAGGTTAAAAGAATCAAAACTTAGCTGGAACAATCGTACCATTTTGTTATCGGCCCGATATTTGATCAAATTATAATTGAAATGCAGAGTTCTATATTTTATTAAATAATCTTATTCCTAGTCCCAAGAGTTCTTTTTGGCGATTGCCTGGGCCTCCCTTTTTACACCCCTACGCATGTCCAATGATATTGGATCGTGTAGGTCGGTGCAGGGTTGGAGTATTTTTTATTTTTATTTTTATAAAGAAGTGTATATTTTGGAATATTTACTTTTTCATAAACCCTTTTTTGTCCTTCTAAAAGTCTTTTTTTTTTACTTAGACATGTTATTTTGGTTATTAAGCACCTACATGCATAATTTTTCATGCATAAGACCATATAAGACACTAATTTTAGATCCGGCTTTCCATAATGCCCATGCCCATGTGAGTAGAGTCAAATGTCCTTCAACTGGCATACATAGTGCTTCCAAGTTCCATCCTTGCACTAGTATAGCACATTGCTCTCGATCCGACCAGGTCGACTGGAAACTGAAAGCATGTCATCATCGTTTAAGAAAAGTCATTCCTGGGATTCAAAGAAAAGTCGGCCGAATTTTTCTCCTTTAACTGGCCCTTGCATCCAATTAGGACGAACCGATACAATTAATTTCTGGTAACTAAAACTTACAAGTACAACATATGTTCATATATATATATATATATATATTTTATATTATATATATATATATAAAGGAATTGAAATCTGCTATTTTTTTGTTTTGTGTGGATAAAAACCATCACAGTGCATTTGCGTTGACCAGTTGTTTGAGCACGGTCTTTGAAAGCAGTTTTTAATTATACAAAATAACAATAACCACTCTACTGCAGAAGTAGCTGCCTGAAATGTATGAAGTTATTAACATGAACATAACTAAAGTTTGTGCGGCACCAGCCATCTTGTAGCTCCACCATGGGACTTACCATCACACAAGATGATTCAATTGAATTTGAATGAACCTGCAATTGTGGGTGACCTTATACAGAATAGGCTCTGTCATTAGGGAAGATCTCTATATTTTAATTTTAATTGGTTCTGTCTTAACGCAAAATACAAGGTCGGCCGAATGCTATTGGGCCCAGCTATCATTAATTACCAAATAAGCACTTTATTAATTTGTCAGTCATTTGACCCAAATAATGCCAATGTTTAATTGATACCATATTTTTTTCGTTTAAGATTTAGAAAAAGAATTATATCAATTAATTATCAGACATTTCATGATTTTGTCATCTAGCTACCTCTAGTTTTGATAGTCATAGCACCAACTTCATCCACATTTTCTTGTACCTGGTGATTGTTATCGTACATGTTTTTTTCCACATGTACGAAGGTTATTATAATGTACTGCTGTAGTTGAAAAAAACAAAATCATTATCAATAGAATATTGATAAAAAAACATATAAAGACAAAGAAAATAGTGCGTGAGCACCCCGATCGTCAGGAAGGGATGTTCAAGTAATATTGACAAAGTTACTCTTCGATGTAGATTCATTACTTATTCTTTCTACTAAAAGGGACGGCAGCCTAACTCCCAGCAGAGTTTGCATCGAAAGTGACAAAGAAAATTGTGGTAGTGTACTTATGTCCGATGGTTTGAGAGATTGATTCGATCCTCTTTTGTACTTTAAGTTGTGTTTGATAGTTCAATGTAGCATTAAAAGATATGCTTTAAAAGATCCTCAGCTTAAACAAACTAAAGATTTATGTAGCATGGATCTTAAATCCACGTATATTAAAAATGATAGATTTAAGGTCGGAGGGGGGGGGGAGTTTCGACCTGATCTGGTCCCTGGTGAAACAAATACAACCACAACAATAAAGACAAGCTATTGGCAACGCCTTTTGCAAATAAGTTTATTGCAAAAGACCAATACTCGTCCTTGCCCTTTGCAGTGTTGCCAAAAACGTTTCGCTAGCCTCAGATCACCTGCCACCATTTAGAAGTGCACGGACTGGTCATTTCGAGCTTTTATCCAATGACGTGCCCGTGTTGAGAAAACTTGACAAATCAATGTAAATTTGAAAATTTACATGGATAACGGCAGATTCAGATTGGACATCCCTATCAAGTCTGAATTGAGAATGCATTTATAAAAGAAAGAATCATTAAAATTTACTTGTTTCCACCATTCCTCCCGTTCTACTTCAAAGTTCCCAGCCATGGAAAATGTGATGCATTTGATGTAATCCAAGCATGGGTTTCCTTCAACAATATTGGGCGGCAGTAAGCTTCTTGATTTCCACATCAACTTCTGCCAACAAGATCCAAGATCAAAGAATAGATCAGTTTTCAGCACAAAGAAACTAACCAGCCTCAATCAATAGGACAAGCTTCTATAAGAGGAAGAAACTAATCTAGCATGCACCTTAGAAAGGACAAGCTTCTGTGAATCAATCATGCCCATCAAGTCTAGATCTTGATTAACTCTCCGCTCCTTGCTGACATCCACATCTGCAGTGCCTGATAGGACCATAACTAGTTCAGACCTGATGGGATGACTCAGATGTTCTCTGGAAGAAAAATTAACTCATGATCAACTAAGTCAAAACCAGCTTCGTGCCATCAAGGGACAAAATGCAAGTTCCTACTAAAATTGACTTGATACTGATGAAACTACAAAGAAAAGGAGGAAATTCGGAAATTCAAACTGTTACAGTCTTAAGGTATTAGAAGCAAAGTAGTTTACAAATCAAATCATGAGAATATATATTGTTACATTAAAGGGAGGCAGCTCTTTGCAAATGCACCATGTCTCAAACAGCAACTATGTGTTTCAACAACTATACTAAGTAGTAAGTAGATTACACCAGTGACATGTAACTTTTTCCAATAGCTATAGGTGTGCCATCATTCTTAAGAATTATATTTATAATTTCACCAATACATTCTACTTGTTGAGTAAATTGGCCACCTGTAACAACATTCTAGAAATAAAATCAGCATTAACCCAATAGAATATATACCAAGATAAGATCGAGAGAAAGGATTAAGTAGACCAAGTAAGGTTACTAAAAATAGCAAGAAGGCAATAGACAGTATAAAGGCTATAAGCCCAAAAGATCTTGGACCTCCATGAGCAGCAATTAGGGCACGGACATCAGCAAAGAGGAATTCTTACATCCATACCAGTGCTACATAGTAATGAGACTGAATAATCATCTTACCCATGTGTTGCAGGAGGAAGCCTTGAAGTTGTTCAGTATAAGGGCGTATCAAAAACTACAAAGTCATAAAATTCTTCATAAATAAGTAGATTGTATTGATTTCCAAATAAATATATTCATAAATACAAAGTATGTGGAATGGATCAAAGAAAGTAGGTCTTACAAAAGCTTTGAATGCTGGACGATGTGCAGCCATCTCATATAAGCAATTTGCAAACCATATCCAAAACTTATACTAAAAAAATTAGTACAATTATCATACAAAAATATTGGCCATCATGGAAAAAACGAGAGAGAGAAGAGACCAAATATCAGATTTGAAACCATATTGAATGGCTGAATATAGATCATTAGAGAGAGTTATAAGATTACATAGGTTAGCCCAATCTACTGCACCCATTTTCAAAGACCCAGAGAATTAATCAACAAAAGAATATCCAAAACAAAATGGGCAGAAGCTATGGTAAAAATGCATGCTTGAAATGTAGAATGCTT
This sequence comes from Nymphaea colorata, assembly GCF_008831285.2. NCBI lineage: Eukaryota > Viridiplantae > Streptophyta > Magnoliopsida > Nymphaeales > Nymphaeaceae > Nymphaea > Nymphaea colorata. The sequence continues at coordinate 14,160,252 of NC_045142.1, forward strand.
TGTAGCTGCACCTACTAAAAACACTTGATATTCTCTTTGACTTAGCTATTACTTACAAGACACACTATTAGAAAAGTGACTCGTAAAGATGGTAGAGACATTATGGAGGATGACCACCACAGCATATGCAGATAGCATGTATAAAAATATAAATAAACATGCATTAAAAGTTAGATATAAATACGTAGATAAATAGCTATATGTAATACATAAATAAATAGAGAACTAATGTAAATGTGTATGACATTATCACTTCAAATAATATGTCACCTTTGAGTCTTTGATAACTCTGAAGAAACCAAATGTAAAATTAGGGCTCATGTGTAAAAAAAGTGTAGCAAATACCCCCAAACTACCTTATATGATCCGCACTGCCCTTTCAAGTTAATCTAAGATGCCCTCTATTGTTCCTTGCAACACCACCTTTGAAGTCAAATAAAATAAAACATCAACCTCGTATTTGAAAAGAATTAACATGGCACTATTTTAGACTTGTCAGTTTCACACAGAAAAAAACCTCAAAATGATCAAATGTGGTCAGACTAAGAGAAAAGATAATGAAAGATATACAAAATGTGTCATTTTTAAGATTCTAACTTTTAGATCCGCAAGGAGGGGAGGGAGAGAGTTGAATGTGCAATAACCAGAAACACACAATTATGACCAAATAAAACCCTTACTTATAGGTGACAAAAGTCTATAACTTTTGTTCCTACGATAAACAATTCATTTCTACGTGTTGGACTTTCAGTTGGTGCAAAAGAAAGCAGTCTGTACCAGATCATACTACATCATGTTCTGCTGCGCAATATTCCCAAAGATGGGCATCTCTCCATCTTTAATGGCTAAGCAGATGATTCCACTTCTAAACATTCCAAAGATATTTGAAGGTGGCAGCTTCCAGTCTGCACTAGCAAATGAAAGGTCATCTCCGCAACCCTTCATATGGATCACCATTGTTCCCTACATGGTAACAAGCAAATCTTGCTTAGGGGATAGAAGCGCTCACGGTTTATGACATTGGCCACTGCATTTGCCACTTGACCATAGACATCTTTGGCAAGAAAAGTCAGGCTGGTACCCAAGTCTATGATGATCATCTGGCATCTCCAACAATGCAGTCGTCTGTGCACCAGCAAATTGTATGTTGAGTCTGCTTTCCCGACACTTATGTTTGTCAGGATGAGCACATAAAAGCTGCCTTCACCACCATCTGATGCCATCGGCATCTCTTGAACCTCTTCTGTGCCTGAAAAGTCTGCATCGTCGCCGAATTTGAGCTGTCCCACGGAATTGTTTTCATTTCTATATGGAGGAAGACAGTAAGAAATTTGTCATCAATGGAAGAGCCGATCTGTTTAACAAGAGAGAGAGGACCACGCCAAGGCCAACAAGGCCTGGAACTTTATGCAGGGCAAAATCAGGATTATCTTCACGATGAACACAACGAAGGACAATTCCTTCATGCTTGATGGTGTTGGCACCATTGTCAAACAAGCGCTTCTCGGAGGCTAGGACTCTTTATACTTTGGAATGTTTCAATAGGAATATCTGAACCAGCAAAGTTGGTCGCTGGTGCAACGATGGACATGTAGTTCCGTGCAGAAGCTGGTGGAGCATCTCTGGTTCTTGTAGGTGGACGACTGAAGTGTATCAAACATTGTGTTTTGACATGGCAGTTGTCACAATGGTGGCATGTTGTCCATATGAGGTTACTACCAGTGCCTATAATGGCCCAGTACAGGCTGGTGGGGTACCTAGCGAGAGTTTCATGAGAAGCTCACCGGGACCAGCCATCACGGGCTGGAGATCATGCTGGTGGTATTGGCAAACCATGAAGTAATGCTGCGGGAGCGCAACATGAAGCGCAGAGCCGCCTGCTCAGCTCGTTGAGCTAGAGTGGATGAAATGTTATAGAGAGGTGACAGGGATGAGTCTGATGAATGAGGTCTATAGAGAAGCCGAGAGGTTTGGAAGCGAAGATTGTGGTAGGGTTAGCAGTATTGCAAGTAGGAGCAGCTGCAGGAGGAGGCTGAATGCTAAGGGGGAGAAGAAGGTTGCCATGGTGAGGACTAAAAGATTGCTGTACTAAGGATAAATGTGTTGATATTTATAACGGAAGTCATAGTTATGGTGGCCGCTGATGAAGGGAAGCATTTGGATTTGAAAATTCTGCAAAAAAAAAAAAAAGACATGTGGCTGAACTGAGTTACGTATTCCTTTGTGTAACCAGTAACCATCACAATGGAGAAAAGTGGTAGCATCTTCCAATTGTTAAGCTTAGGTATAACAATCACAAACATTTGAAGACTTTCAAACATAAAAGGAAGGCTGCAGACACTTTAACGTATTACTTAAGGTGACCATAATAACTGTTGTATACGTTGGAAGAAGAGATTGTCCTAGTGGTGTTTGAAATTTTTTTTAGGCATAGGGGTGGAGCCAAGGGAGGCTTGCATGGCCCTGGCCCCACCTCAATTTTTTTTTAAAAAAAATTATATGTAAATTTTGTAAATTTCACTTGCCCTATATAAAAATTTTGAAAAATGATATTTTGATCGTAGTCAAAATTTAGAAACATTAATTCGGCCCTTCTCATGAAATTTTTTGGCTCTGTCCCTGTAACGCATGGTAGTCCCTGCTCCAAAACCTGTCCATTGACCTCCTTAAACCGTGAACCTTGAAGTGATTGGAAAATCTTTCTCCCACACGATCTCTCTCATACATATATATATACAAATGTCTTTCCACCCCATGATATTATGGGCTCTCATCTGGTGATAGTTCATGGGGCAGAGGCTCATGCAGTGAGGGTTGCAGGTATGCTATGAACATTTTGGCCATATCATATGCCTCTTTTATATTTTTATATATATAGCGAAAAATTAAATGGTGACTCTGATTATTCAATGTAACTCTACTCGTTCATAAGGACTATTTGATTCATTATAATGAATAGACGAGAGAAAACTAAAGAAAAAAAAGTAGTGGGTATTTTTGTCATCTAGTATTAGTTTATACTTTTTTTTTCCTTCACCTTTCATCTGGTGATAATATATATATATATATATATTAGCAGTAATTGGCTGGCATTACATAGCTGTGTTGCGTTGACTGCTCTTGCGTTGAGTGATGTTTATCCACTCTCAAGACTGTAAAAGGTTTCATGTTTGAGTTGAACTTGGACTTACATTTCATTCTTAAATCAAAATTCCAAACCATCAAATGCCCCCTAAAAGAGCGGTCGACCATTTGTTTGTTCGCGGCCATTCTCTCGAGCGAGGCTATCTATAATAGTGTGTACTCATCTTTTGACATCATTCTCCTTCTCTTTTTTGCTTCTATATATTATCGTTTGTGTGCGGTTCTTTATAATTTGGGGATTTCTTTTCATCTATTTTATAATATATTTTTTTCATTTCATCTGTGAAAATTGGTTTGAATCAACCTATTTGAATTGTACCAGCTTGTTTGCCTGAATGATGAAATAACAATCGGCAAAGTTTAATATTTTATAAATAAACTTGTGCCGGCCCCTTTCCTAAAAAATAACATAACATATGTATGACTCTAATTTTAGTTGAGCTGGAGGTCACCCCACAATCTTAGAGAAAGCCAGAAGCTCACTCTTTCCCCTTACCCTCAAGCCCATGGCCGCATCGATGCCTGTGAGTGGGGCCAAATATCCATCAACTAGTATAGTGCTTCCACTCCAGTTGCAGTATAGAAATGTAGCACCAACATCACTCGCGGTCGGTTAGACTTCTGCTAAGCATCCCCCTTTCCGTCTACCTACTTAGGGGTTGTTCTTATTTTGATAATTTTGTGAGTGTCGCTGCTGTCAAATGACTCTTTAACAATATTGGAGCCACATTGCGGATGTTGTAAGCAATTTCTCTTACCTGTCATTGATACTAGTTTTAAAACTTTTTATATACCTTAAAGTTGAAAATTAAACTAATATTGCACCTTAGTTTAAAATATATATTTTTCCAGTACCTAAAACAAATTCTTGTATAATAATGTATTGCACTGCATGAACTTCTGGCAGCGGCTGCTTGTGACATCAAATAGGTTTTTTTTGCGCTCAGAAACTGTCGTGGGAGATCCTCATTCTATTCATGAGACATCAAATAGGTAATTAAATATATAAATGATAGTAATTAATCCACTGCCTATGTCATAATTTACAGACACCAAGATTGGAACATTTTGCCGGGGGGACTTATAGTGGCTGGTGACATTAGCTAGTAATGTAACAAGTTCTTGCGTCATTTACAGATTGCCTGCAACCTTTTGTGTTTCTGCACCCTTCTCCAAAATCCAGGCAATGCTAAGTAATAACGTTTGAATATTCTTGTGTTGAAGAATCCAATCACAAATTGATCAAGAACAGAGACATCTTAATGAATCCCTTAGGTAACCACAGTAAGCATTGAACATGTTGTAAGAGGGAAAGTATTGAAGCTAAGTGTGGGTTGCTGTGCACCATTGCCTATACCAGTCAGTCAAAAATATATTGTGATGATGCTGAACCCGGTTGCTGTCACATCATAGTGCCCAGGTTTGATGTGACTCACATGCCCTCCAGCCAAAAAGTCTTGGCTCCGCCACTAAAAAATGGGTTGAGATCACAAGTTGGCCGGTTAGCCTGAGCTTATTCGTGTCATGAGAAATCAATTTTTTGATGGGATATTCATATGATCCATCTATTCTACAAGGTTGACTGCAAAATAGACGAGTGTCATCATACTTTAAACATGTTTAACGATTAAAATGGGTGATTAAAGGGATTCAAATAAAAGTTGGTCTATTTTTTTTTCTCTTTGAACTGGCCTTTGTGTCCAATTAAGACGAACCTCTACAGATGGATGTTTATTTTTTGTTTGGTGTCAATAAAAACCATTGCAAAAGATGCATTTGCAATGGTCAATTGTTTGACCATGGTTTTCAATAATAGAACAGAACTTTTATGGCAGTTTTTAACAACACAAAATAACCATCCAAGCATAGAAACAGCTGTGATTTCATTACACACACACACACACACACACACAGATATATATATATATATATATATATAATATATATATATATTCCTCTAAATTGCTTTGTTTGATGCTTCTAGTATGCTTTCTATCTGGGAAGATGTCTAACCTGACCCTACAAGTAACAGACATTATCTATGTCTACAGATGACCTTTGCACAATTATTTCTGATGCTGAAACAAGTACATCTTGTTTAGGATTTACCATCATAGAAACCGATTCTGTTGAATTTGAATGAACCTGCAATTGTGGGACTCCTGATACATAATAGGCTCTAGGGAAATGGAGGTAAGGCTAAGGTTTCGGCCATCTTGTGAGCGGTAGTATGAAATACCCCTCTTGCTCACCTGATGCTAGGGAAGATCTCTATAGATTGTTCTTATTTTTTTAATTGGTTCAGTCTTAACACAGAAAATAAGGTCGACTGAATGCTAGTCGGGTTTCGCTCATGGCGATCATTTACCGACAATTGATCCTCCACGGCCTTTATGATTGCAGCTGGCCCCTACACATGGCTCCGGGTTTCAGACAATGGTTGGCTTTGACTCGTGGTTGATGTTGAAAGAACAAGCGGACCATGGCAGGACGTGATGAAGCACAAAGTCAAGAAGGCGCCAACCTTGACTTCCATGTAAATGAGTGAAGCCATTAAGAGAAAGTTTTATCTGCAATATTTCGCACTTGCTGGTCTACATATCAGACCTATGGGCAGCCAGCAGCAATCCGCTTAACTGTTTTATTCAATTATCTTCGGCATAGGGGGTTAGGAGCCCAGACAGAAGATCAAAATTCTAGACAAAGGACACTAGGTAAAAAATTTCAATTTTTAAAGAATGAGAAAATTTGTTCAAAATATTAATATAAAAGTAAAAAGCTTTCAAAATTTATGTAATTACCAATACTTAACCATAGAAAGTTATGTGTCCATCAAAGGAGAGAAGAATATTTTGGTAATTTATTAAAAATATTCTCCTTAGTCTTTTTACTTTTTCTATTTTCAATTTTGTCCTTATAATTTTTTTTAATGTGAATTAAAGTTATTTTAATCATTAACCATATTGACGTACAAAAAAAATTATGCATCAGTATAGTGACACTTAACCTATACCTGCCTCTACTCCTGCTAGCTGCTCTCAACAGGTGTTATGGGACTTATGGTCACCTTTTAAAGGCGGTACTGATTTTTATGAGTCACCTCCATCAGATGGGTAGAACCCTTGTGGCCTCCTTCCTGCAAAAAAACTACTTTAAAGAAACCCACACACTAGTCCACGTTTTTGAAAAATATGTTTGGTTGGCAAAAGTTCATCGTCCAAATGCTTTGGATGATGGCTAGAACGGAAAGGGAAAGGAGAAAAGTGAGGAAAGGATGGACAAAGAAAGAAAAAACATTTCGTTTCTAGATCTTGCTTTTGTTTGCAATTTCAAAAAGTGGCCCAAAAAGGCATTGGATTTTCTTTACCATAGACCTTCCCTTAAAAGGATCAGGAAGCCTGGAATAACAACATATCTATTGAATCCGGACATGGTAGTACTCATTTTGGAAATATCTAGTGCCAAAGTTACTCAATGGGCAAGTCATGAATCTTTAACCTAAATCCATTTTACCAAAAAATTCTACCATATCAATCTACCCTTTTGTACAACCCAATAATTTCAAAAAATGAGCCAACTATGAAGCCAATTGTATTTTTGTGTCTTTTTTCTTGGGGCTTAACAGGTTGACACATTGTTTAATCCATGTTTCATTTGCTATAAAACTACTTATTTCCTATAAAATTACTTGGGGGCGCCCATAAGCTCATCTCTCTCTCCCACTCGCCAGTGCGGATTACTATTTAAATTAAGAATAAAACATGTAATACCCATCTCTTTCTCTGTCCCTCTCTCTCTCTATCTCTATACATGCAAGAGAACTCAAATGACATGGAGCTGTTTCTTTGTTTCTTTCTTCAACTACATTTTCACTTTCGGTGGTAGACAAGTCAAAAAGGGAGGGACCACCCTGTTGAATAGGAACCATTAGTTTACATGATATGACAGTTCTATCATCGTTGATATTACAGTTCCAGGCTTGGTGGCAGGGATAGACGTGGAGGTGGAATAAAAGGCTCGAATCAAAATACTTATGTGAAGTTGGAAGAACATGAATTATGAATACCATGACAACAGAAAAATCGAAATCTGTTACATCAGAGCAGTTGACCGTCTTTTTATTAAGATTCAACAAGTGCTAAATAGCAGAAGACGAGTTTCCACAACTTTTGTCCCTTTTTTATGTAGGAAGTCTCTCACATATATCATCGACTTCAACACAGATCAGCATCACCACAAAAGCATATAGAAGACTGATATGCTAATGAATCACATATGAAAGATGCCTTGGTTTGACCGACCAACTTCCCCTTCCTATTTTAATGCTATTCACAGTACGTACACCACGGTCCTTATAAAAGAGATAGCAATGTCATTGACAACTATACATATATATATACACACACGCACTACTTCGGTCACAAACAAAAACCAACAGACCTCTTATATTTGTGTCAAAAGTGTTTTGAACAAAATGTGAATCTCCTAATTTGTTCATTATAAACACTAATTTAATCTAAATAATCTTCAAGTTCAAATTACTTTTATAAAAAAAGTGTTTTTTTCTACTATTAAAATTTTAATGTTATAAGAACCATTTCTTTTTTAATTATTATGGTATATTAATAAAATTAAAAATAACTCACTTAATGTATGTGTATCAGCAAATAAATTTGAAGATACTGCTAAATTAT